>NC_141607.1:21378322-21625727 GCF_047967505.1 Dipteris shenzhenensis
TGGAATCCTCCTATGGAATTGTCCCAATCTTTGGGAGAGTTTCAAAGGATGGATTGAACTCGCCAATCCCCCTCCACCTATGAATGACATCGAAGATATCCCTGTGCGGATGGGTGAGAGAGATGATATATGCAACATTACTCTGCCTTTGATCCACAAGGCATATAATGAACTCCAAGCCATAGTGGATGGTGGAGCAGGTGTAAATGTCCTATCAAAGGAGCTCTACAAAGAATGGGGTCTCCCACCAATGCAAAAGGCTAATTTCAACATACGCCTTGCCGATGATTCACGAGCTAAACCCTTGGAAATAGTGAATGGCATGTCCACAAAGATCGCAGGAGTCCGCTTTTCCCTTCAATTCACAATCTTGCATCTCTCCAAAAAATCCTATCAAATCTTACTAGGACGTCCATGGTTATGGGAAGCATCAGTCTTCCATGACTGGCAAACTAATAGACTGATAATCCAGAATCACGACACCATAGTCAAGGTGAATAAGGGGACAGGAGCTATTAAACCAATTGTGCCTAGAGTGTTGGATGACACAT
This sequence comes from Dipteris shenzhenensis, assembly GCF_047967505.1. Classification (NCBI taxonomy): domain Eukaryota; kingdom Viridiplantae; phylum Streptophyta; class Polypodiopsida; order Gleicheniales; family Dipteridaceae; genus Dipteris; species Dipteris shenzhenensis. The sequence continues at coordinate 21,378,874 of NC_141607.1, forward strand.
ATTCAACAACAATCTCAAGCAAATCAGCTCCCTTTCAATAGCATGCCATAGCAGGTAACTCACAAAGCAATGTCAATAACTGGATACAAATATTGGCAACCATTGACAACAGCCATTCATTAGACCCCATCTTCTCACAAATAGATGCTAAGGTGCTACAAGTAGATCCTCTACTCCCACATGAAGAACCAATCGATCTAGAGATGCCATTCTTTATGGCTGACCTCAAGTGGGATAATGAATTTGAAGAAGGTACCCGTACCAATGATGACTCAGATTTTCCTTGGGACCTTAAAATAGAGATGACTCTGCCCTAGTTACCAAAACCAATTGAGGAGTTAGACATACCCTTCTCACCAATATGGGAGCCATCACCAACTTCTCCTACTATCACATTGATAGGTGCAGCTGCCTTAGAAGAAATACCTATTCTGAAGGTCGAGATTGCAGAATTGCCCAAAGAGATGCTACAGCTCGGTGCACAAGTGCAACCAATATATCTCCAACAATAGGAGAAACTAGAGCCCGAGGCAAGATCAGCACCAGAACTTGAGGAAAGATTGGCACCAGAGCTTGAGGCTACATCAGTACTAGAACTGCCCATCGACGCCATGCCAGTCGATGAGCCACAAGGGGAGCTAGTGTCAGATCAATAGTATGACTATTGTACACAAGGGACTGAAATACCATTGGAACAACCTCGCCCAAGCACTACAGAATCATCGGGTTGGCTACATGGGCACCACTTGTATCAGTAGTATTGCTAGACCTCATCACCATCTGTCATTCTCCAACATCAAGCTAGCCAAATGATCCAAATTTCAGAACTATTCATTAGCATGGCCAAGGAGGAATCTCGGGGGGGGTCACTATGTATAAACCCTCTATACCACGTGCGTTCAAGGCCTATTTCTAAAATCCCTTATCTATAAATTTTTCATTAATAAAATGTACCCCTTTTCTATACAAATCTGTAAATTTTTCTCAAAACTATTTTAAATAGTCCCTTATGTATATTTATTTCTGTAAATTTTAGAAATAAAAAATATCCTTCTGTTGAACTCACGTGATAGGGTTACATATGATGAGTGACCTCCCCGAGGGAGGAATATGCAAGAGAATTGGAAAGACAGACTGCAACAGAAATCGAAGACCAGTTCTAGGCAATCGCCATAGAGGTCAAGGCATTTTAGGCACAGATAGATGAGAAGTAGAAGAAGTGCACATGAACCAAGCTCTCCAAGCTCAAGAGAAGGCAGTGAGGGATGTGACCTCCAACCTCCACCAAAGTCAAACACAACTGACAATAGCAGTACAAGCAACAGCAATCCTACAGACCTACTATAACTCCTTGACATCTGCACATGCTCAATAGACGGAGGTAGTGGCACAAGCTTGACTCACTCTAATTCACAAAGAAGAAGAGCTCCAGGATTGCAAAGACAAGCATGAAGAAGTGAAACAATCTTTGGTAGTGCGTGCCTTCAGCATTGACGAGCTTACAAGGGAATGCAGAATCTTAAAGGACCAACTTGCTACCACTCAAGAGGCTAGCACTTCACAAGCACAAGTCTTGGACCAATGGTCCAATACAACTGAAGACATTCCTCAACAAGCAAAGGTCACCTTGCAAATGAGAAAGCTTAAGGAGGCATATACAACCATCTACCATTAATACAAAAAAAAAGGAATGAGATGCACTCCCAAAAGATAATCATCTCCAAGCTTGAACTCCAATTACTAGTGCACAACAATGAGGTATTGGAAGACAACACCAATGAAGCCCCACTTCAATGCACAATAGTGGTGTACCAAGACCTTGTGGCTGCTCTACAAGTGGAAGATCACCTCAACGCATGCATGCTTATCCAATGGAAGCAACTCCAAATCAGGATCATATCTGCTCATCCAACAATCAAATGGGAACTCTCCATCGGGACCAAAACCCTACGCATAATTTTCCAAGACTTGTCAGAAGATGAGAAAAATATCTTTTGCGTGTCTACACATGCCAAATTTATAGCACTCAGGATGGATGCTTTCATTGCATATGTATGCCTCATGGGTAGTCCTCCCATTAGGGTTATTGCAAGTTTGTTGCCATTGCTACAAATGCCATCCCTATTATTTGCAAGGCACGACATAACCGACATCCCACCCATGCAGCTGATCATCCCATCGTACCAACAAAAAGAAGTCTCGAAAGATGACAGGGCCTATCTCACATCCAACTTCCCATATCTAACCACTCTTTCTGCCAACATCATAACCTCACTTACCCTTGCTACTACCACCCTCTTAACCTTCCCCGAGCTCCATCCTAACATCTATTCCCTCCATCGTCTCTTTGCTCATGCCTCTCACCATTCTCAACTAACCCAACAGTCAAACTTACGAGCCCCTCACACCTAGCTTCTTTCCCTCCCCTGCTAATCCTACCCTTGAGGATTACCAAGCTACTCAAACCATTTGCCCAGCTCTTCCCCCCCTCCCTCTGCTCCCCCTTTTGCAACTAACACTTTGCCATATTTCTCCCCCATGTCCCCAGATTCTCTCTCTGCCTTGCTGTCATCACCTCCGACACTACTTGTGCTTCCATCAGCAGAAAATGACACAATATTTGATTTTGAATATCAAGATTCGCATAATCCAATTCGTACTCCCATGCCAGGTTCTAATGATGGGTATGATTTTGATGAGATACCACTTCCCAGTAACCCCATCAAGGAATTTTGGAGCAAATATCCTGATATGAAAACTCGAGGTGAATGGACCCTGGACAACTTTCCTACCAACCTTCATCAGCGTCAAATTAGTGAAGGTTGGTTTTGCAAGTTGGATCCACAACCTGATTGGCACCGCACCAAGCTCTTTGATGTAATCTTCTTGAAGGAGCACCTACGGGCACCTCCATGTCTCAGAACCCATCCCAAGTTCTATGCAGTTCCAATGCAGTTCCACGGCATAAAAAATGGGAAGCCAACATACACACTTTGGCTGAAGATCGAACCATTAATTGGCCAATGATCGAACCATACTTTGGTGTAGAATGGAGTATCCATGGCACAATGGTCTGAGCACATCAGCAGCATGAGCAAATAATGCGCGGCAACATTGATCACTTCCTTCGCCTAAGTGCTATATTCTGTAAAACATTGGAATTCATTCTGGAGGTCCCATGTTACCTTGATTCCCATTTGCCTCCACTCAGTTTCAATCCCAATGAATGGGTCGATGCTCAGATTACAAGCTGACTCTATCAAAGAGTGATCTTCTTATAAGCACGCCATATATCTCTGTTCAAGCAAATGGTGGATATAGGCTATCTAAGCAAAAATTGTATGGTGCCAAGGCTTTACAGCAAGATCGACTGGCACGACACAAGTTCCATAGCCACTAGATTAAAGGAATGGCAACCCAGGCACGGGCTCGCAATAAGCCATAACCCAAGGATGGGTAATAAAATGGATCCGGGAGTATGTTGTCTCTGTGCCAACATGGACTTAGGTAGAACAAAATGTGTGTAGACTAGCGGCAAAGCTCTGCTTATACTTGCATAAGGCTAGAAATAATACCTCTTAGAAATCCAACTTGCATGTTCTACATGCAAGTTCTACACGCAACTCCTACATGCGAGTTGTAAATGCGAGTTCTACATTCAAGTTCTACATACGAATTCTACTTACAACTCCTACATGCGAGTTGTACATGCGAGTTCTACATGCAAGTTCTACATGCGAGTTGTACATGCGAGTTCTACATGCAAGTTCTACATACGACTTCTACATACAACTCCTACATGTAACTCCTACATGCGAGTTGTACATGTGAGTTCTACATGCAAGTTCTACATACGACTTCTACATGCAACTTCTATATGCAAGTTCTACATGTAGAGAGAGAATGTGTTATAATTCCTACATGCAAAGAGAGAAGCTGTCCAACTTGTATAAATACCCCATAATGGAATGAAGCCCACACTCTTTGGGGCATTGTGTTGAGTTCTACTTTGGTATTCCAAGCAATTGTCTCAAGTGTCCATGCTTCCTTGCACTCCACGTCTAAAAGCATGTCCTAACCTTGCAACTCCTCCTCCCCTCTCCTCCAACCTTGCAACCCATACTCTCCCTCTCCTCCTCCCTCCTCCTCCTCCTCCTCCCTCTTTCTCCTCCTCCTTCCTCTTCCTCCTCCTCCTCCCTCCTCCTCCTCCTCCTCTCTCCTCCTCCCTCCTCCTCTTCCCTCGTCCTCCTCCTCCTCCTCCTCCCTCCTCTCTCTTCTTTCCCCCATGCTCTTACACCTTCTTCCTCTCCCACTCCTATGCTCCCCCTAAACGAGGCAGTCAATAGAGCGAGCGAGGAAAAGCGAGCGGGCCCAAAAAAGCGAGCGAGTTTTTCTACAATTTCCTTATCGAGGTATTCGACATAGCTTTGTGGAAACCACTATTTGGGAAGATTCTTGAAAATAAAACTTATGTTACTATGTGTAACTATACCAATATTGCGAATTATAGTCTACCTTAACTTCCAATTGGAGCCATACTCACATTATACAACAATAATATGTGGGTTTGAAAGAAATCGAATTTCCACTCCAAAGCGGATTCCATTACTGATACAACAAATCTTTTGCATTTGAAATGGGTCTTATTATCAAACTCCTTCAATAATCAAAACAAATGTGTTGCTTGATATGTTGAACTTAGTAATGTAAACATCACTTCACCCATATGCAGGGAAAAAAAACTGTCTGTAGACTTCATAGCATGGGATTGCATCAACACTTATAACATTCAAAATGGTTCTTCTTATTAAAAGTGTTATCAACCATGAAAGTTCACCCGTATGTTGAAAAACCCAAGTGTCATTTATGACATTCAAAATTGTTCTTGCAACCATCCTGTAGTTCCTAGAGATTTTGCCCATACTTCCAACCCCTTCCCTTCAACCACTAAGAGGTATCTAATAGTTTTATAGAACACTTGAGATATCATCACCTCCTAATACAAAACCATTATTACTATTTGTAGAACACTTGAGATATCATCACCTCTTAATACAAGACCATTCTTACTATTTGTAGAACACTTGAGATATCATCACTCCTTCCCTTCAGCCACTAAGAGGTACCTAATACTTTTGTAGAACACTTGAACCATTCTTACTATTTGTAGAACACTTGAGATATCATCACCTTTTAATACAAAACCATTCTTACGGTTTGTATAACACTTGAGATATCATCACCTCTTAATATAAGACCATTCTTAGTATTTGTAGATCACTTTAGATATCATCGCCTCTTAATACAAGACCATTCTTACTATTTGAGAGATTAATGGATTAAAGGTTTGAAGCTCATAGGAGACGAAGGAAGAGAAAGTCAGTTTCAACATGAGGACAATAAAACTAATTGGAATATTTTGACTTATGTATTATACCTTTTTGAAGACTATGAATTTAAGTCAGTTTCAACATTAGGATGATAAAACTAATTAGAATATTTTGACTTATGTATTATACATTTTTGAAGACTATGAATTTTAATGAGGAGAGGCACGCACACTACTCAGTAAATACACTAGTACTACTACTAGCCTATGACTATTAAGCCTAGTAGCACCAGTGTGATTTTGAGCCTTGTATCAACCTTTTGATAATTTTCTTTCATCATTAGTGCAATAGAAATTATTCCTTCTATCAGGAGAATCTTGCCAAATTTATTCAAAGTGATGATTTTGTAGTCTACATCCACTATCCTCTGACTCTCAAAAATATATTAAATGTGAGCACCCATTTATCTTGTATGATCAACCCTAGACTATGCTGCGATAGGACATTACTAGAACAAAAAAAATATGAATTGATATGGCGATGTTCGGTGTGAAATAACCAAATTAAGGATTTAATAAGAAAGAAAACAATCAGAATCAATAGGCTATTCAATGGCTCAAATCTGCACAGAAATTATAATGTGCCTCCCATCTCTTATGCATTCCAGCTCCTCATGTTTGACAAGAATGCAAACAATAATGAAATCACATTATCTTTAGTTTCAAAGTAATCAAAGCACCAAAAATAAATGCAAACATATTGGATGAGGAATAAATAGGTATAGATATAGATAGACCTATATATATGCATTCATAGATATAATGATGATTAAAGTTGGATGGTCGTAATAATATTATGTGTACTATCATTGGGATTAGGACTACTATTGGTAATATTGTATGTAGTAGTAGGAGAACTACCATTAAGGAACACTCAAATAAAATTACTAATGGTGGTGATAAAACTACCACTAGTAGTTTGGTAATTACCCCTAACATCTACAACAAATATTTGATGGGTAGCTAGTATTAGGTCAAAAGGCCCCAATTGTGCTATAATAATGGACCAAAAAAGGGAGTGCTATAGCATCACCTAAGGGTCACTTTTTATCCATGAAAGAAACAAGTCGGTGCAACCTAGGTCATACAGATCTAGGTCATGTGGAGTGGTTCGCGTCTCTTTCCTTGACAAAAAAGTTACACTATCTTTGAAGTAACTACAAAGATTGCTGCCATAGTGCCGTAGAGTAGCCCCTAGGTTGCACCATCATCCTTTTTTGCTTTTGAGCCATTAAGTTTGATCCACTGATTTTATGTAGAATTATTCTACTATATGTTCACATGTCCTTAATAGGATCTTGATATAATCCCTTCCATTGTAAGTACTTTTACTTTAAGTTTCACATATCCTTAACAAACCACTAGGCTTCAACATAGATTCATTCTTATGTTTCAAGCCTCAAAATCAAACACCCTTGTAAAAGGGATAATGTATTAAAGCTACATTCAATCCATCAAATCTTTGAATAACAGTTCTATTGAAAATTCATGTATCATCAATAGGATTTCATCCATTATATGCTCATTTGTCTTTAATAGTATGTCTAAAAATTCATGTATCTTCAATATTATTTCTCTCATGTGTTCCAATATCTTCAAAAAAATACCTTTATTTATGTCCAAACTTGAGCATTGATTTGTATTTATCAAACACAATTTCACTCCACCTATTCTTTAGAATGAATTTTTTTCGCCAAAAGTGGGCCAAATGTAAGGTCTTTTCACATATTCTTAAGAATGAAAATTTTGGCCTTATGTTGGCAAGTCTATGGAATGAGGGTAAGGCCAAAGTCTCTGGTATGGTGCATTAGGTCTTGATTAATTCTTCTTTAGGCTTGAATATTTAATGCATTAACTTCACGACTATTATTTATGCTTGAACTTGTAATGTATTAATTTCATGACTTAGGATTTTATGAAGTTATATCTAACATGTCCCAAATTTAATGGAAATTAATATCCTACATAACACAACAAAGTATCATCATATCCCTTCCCAAAATCAATGCTACCTAGCAACTCTCCTAGCATTTTCACTGCCTTGCATTTGAGTTAGCTATGATGAAGAATGTTACCTACCTTTGGAACCTCTTAGAGTTACCGTTAGCATGATCTAATTTCATGTACCCCAAAACTTGAGACTTGGAGATTCCCATATCACACCAGCGGTAGCTATCTTGTCCACTCTCAATGCCAGTAAGAGCTAGGCCCCATAGACCCGTAAAAGAAGTCTTTTTGGAGGTTCAATTTTTTCCCTCCGTCTTCTGCAGGCCCCATGATAAAATAGGATATATTCATCACCCTACATTTAATGCAAGAATTGACACAACTTTTTTGGACTTGACTATGTAGTTTACATCTCAAAATTGGTGCTAAAATTGCAGACTGGGGGATTCCCATATCACACCAATGGTAGCTGTCTTGTCCACTCTCAACACTAGTAAGAGCCGGTCCCCATAGACCGGTAAAAGAAGTCTTTTTGGAGGTTCAATTTTTTGCCTCCGTCTTCTCCGGCCCCATGACAGAATAGGATATATTCACCACCCTACATTTAATGCAAGAATTGACAACTTTTTTTCGACATGACTATGCAGCTTACATCCCAAAATTGGTGCTAAAATTGCATATACCAGACATCTCCATTTGCTGGGGGGGTGTCCCTAGCAACCCCTTGGACTTGCTCTATTTGTCTAGTTGTGTCTTTCCACAAAAATCGGAGTGGGGCCTATTTTCCCCATCTAGTAAAACTATATGCATCAATATGTATGTATGTATGTATGTATGTATGCATGCATGCATGCATCCATGTATGTATGTACACACACACACACATGTATGTATGCATACCCCCCGAAAGTCAAGACCCCCATTGCAAAGAAAGGTAAAGAACACAAGTGCTTGTTCTTATGCTCATGAGACAACAAAATGCATGACATGGGAAACCAATGGGGTCTTACTTTTGATGTTTGTATGTATGTATGTATGTATATATATGCATGTACATACATACATACATCTATATATATATGTGTGTGTGTGTGTGTGTGTGTGTGTGTGTGTGTGTGTGTGTGTGTGTGTGTGTGTGTGTGTGTGTATGTATGTATATGTTGATGCATATATGTATATATTGATGCATACAATTTTGATATATGGAGAAAATTGACATGAAAATCATCTAAATTGGCTCTTGCCGTTTGATTTGATATATGACATGACCCCATTTGAATTTGTAAGTCCAAAGATACGGGGTCCTACTTTTAGGGCCTAAATGCTTGAAATAGGCAGCGCGTTAACGTGCTGCCTATTTCATGCATTTAGGCCTCAAACGTAGGACCCCATTGGCAATACAATGGGGTCCTACTTTTGAGGCCTAAATGCATGAAATAGGGAGTGCATTAACGCGCTGCCTATTTTAGGCATTTAGGCCCTAAAAGTAGCACCCTGCATATTTGGACTTGCATATCCGAATGGGGTCATGTCATATATCAAATCGAATGGTAAGGTCCAATTTAGATGGTTTTCATGTCCATTTTCTCCATCGACTAAAACTATATTCATCAAATAATGGTGTTTATCAATTTTTGGCATACCTCCCCCAAAATCAAGACCCCCATTGCAAAGAAAGGTAAGGAACACAAGTGCTTGTCCTTATGCTCATGAGACAACAAAATGCATGACATGGGAAACCAATGGGGTCCTAATTTTTATGTATGTATGTATGTATGTATATATATGCATGTACATACATACATACATATATATATATATATATATATATATATGTATGTATATGTTGATGCATATATGTATATATTGATGCATACAATTTTGATATATGGAGAAAATGGACATGAAAATCATCTAAACTAGCTCTTGCCGTTTGATTTGATATATAACATGACCCCATTTGGATTAGTAAGTCCAAAGATACGGGGTCCTACTTTTAGGGTCTGAATGCCTGAAATAGGCAGCGCGTTAACGCGCTGCCTATTTCATGCATTTAGGCCTCAAAAGTAGGACCCCATTGGCAACACAATGGGGTCCTACTTTTGAGGCCTAAATGCATGAAATAGGGAGCGCATTAACGCGCTGCCTATTTTAGGCATTCAGGCCCTAAAAGTAGTACCCCGTATCTTTGGACTTGCATATCCAAATGGGGTCATGTCATATATCAAAATCGAACGGCAAGATCCATTTTAGATGGTTTTCATGTCCATTTTCTCCATCAACTAAAACTATATTCATCAAATAATGTTATTGATCAATTTTTGGCATACCCTCCCAAAATCAAGACCCCCATTGCAAAGAAAGGTAAAGAACACAAGTGCTTGTTCTTATGCTCATGAGACAACAAAATGCATGACATGGGAAACCAATGGGGTCTTACTTTTGATGTTTGTATTTATTTATGTATGTATGTATGTATGTATATGCATGTACGTACATACATACATCTATATATATATATATATATATATATATGTATGTATGTATATGTTGATGCATATATATATATATATATATATATATATATATATATATATTGATGCATACAATTTTGATATATGGAGAAAATGGACATGAAAATCATCTAAACTGGCTCTTGCCATTTGATTTGATATATAACATGACCCCATTTGGATTTGTAAGTCCAAATATACGGGGTCCTACTTTTAGGGCCTGAATGCCTGAAATAGGCAGCGCGTTAACGCGCTGCCTATTTCATGCATTTAGGCCTCAAAAGTAGGACCCCATTGGCAACACAATGGGGTCCTACTTTTGAGGCCTAAATGCATGAAATAGGGAGCGCGTTAACGCGCTGCCTATTTTAGGCATTCAGGCCCTAAAAGTAGTACCCCGTATCTTTGGACTTACATATCCAAATGGGGTCATGTCATATATCAAATCGAACGGCAAGATCCACTTTAGATGGTTTTCATGTCCATTTTCTCCATCAACTAAAACTATATTCATCAAATAATGTTATTGATCAATTTTTGGCATACCCCCCCAAAATCAAGACCCCCATTGCAAAGAAAGGTAAAGAACACAAGTGCTTGTTCTTATGCTCATGAGACAACAAAATGCATGACATGGGAATCCAATGGGGTCTTACTTTTGATGTTTGTATGTATGTATGTATGTATATATATGCATGTACATACATACATACATACATACATACATACGTACATACATACATACATACATACATATATATATATATATATGTGTGTGTGTGTGTGTGTGTGTGTGTGTGTGTGTGTGTGTGTGTGTGTGTATGTATGTATGTATATGTTGATGCATATATGTATATATTGATGTATATATTGATGCATAAAATTTTGATATATGGAGAAAATGGACATGAAAATCATCTAAATTGGCTCTTGTCGTTTGATTTGATATATGACATGACCCCATTTAGATTTGTAAGTCCAAAGATATGGGGTCCTACTTTTAGGGACTGAATGCCTGAAAGTTGCCAATGGGGTCCTACTTTTGAGGCGTAAATGCATGAAATAGGCAGCGCGTTAACGCGCTGCCTATTTTAGGCATTCAGACCCTAAAAGTAGCACCCTGTATCTTTGGACTTGTATATCCGAGTGGGGTCATGTCATATATCAAATCGAATGGCAAGATCCAATTTAGATGGTTTTCATGTCCATTTTCTCCATCAACTAAAACTATATTCATCAAATAATGTTGTTTATCAATTTTTGGCATACCCCCCCCCAAAATCAAGACCCCCATTTTGTTGTATGTATATATGTATGTATATACATACATATATATCTATATGTGTATATATATGTGTGTGTGTGTGTGTGTTTGTGTGTATACACACACACATGTATGTATGTATGTATGTATGTATATATATATATACATACATACATACATACATATGTATATATTGATGCATATCTTGATGTATATATTTATTCATACAGTTTTGATTGATGGAGAAAATAGGCATGAAAACCATCTAAATTGGCTCTTGCCGTTCGATTTGATATAGGACATGATCCCATTGGGATTTGTAAGTCCAAAGATACGGGGTCCTACTTTTAGGGCCTGAATTCCTAAAATAGGTAGCTTGTCAATGTGCTACCCATTTCATGTATTTAGGCCTCAAAAGTAGGACCTCATTTGGTCCTACATGGGGTCCTACTTTTGAGGCCTAAATGTATGAAATAGGTAGCGCATTGACACGCTGCCTATTTCAGGCATTCAAGCCCTAAAAGTAAGACCCTGTATCTTTGGAATTACAAATCCAAATGGGCTCATATCATACATCAAATCAAATGGCAAGAGCCAATTTAGATGTTTTCATGCCTATTTTATCGATTTAATAAAGCTATATGCATCAAATAATGTTGTTTATCAATTTTTGGCATACACCCCAAAATCAAGACCCCCATTGGAAAGAAAGGTAAGGAACACAAGTGCTTGTTCTTATGTTCATGAGACATTAAAAGAGAGGCCTGGTAGCCCAAAAATGGCAGCGCATCAATGCGCTATCATTTTTGGGTTGCCAGGTCTCTTTTTGTTGTCTCACGAGCATACATATGGAGGTTACTATACAATATAACTAAGAAGTAGTATTGAAGTAGTTCTACAATTTGGATGCATTAAGAGCATTCATATAGCAAGGAAGAATATAATAATTGAATACATTTTTTTTTCAATACATATTGCTAGTGAGACTACCAAAAAGAGGCTCTACCCCTCATGATGTCTCTGGATATAGAATATGAGATTGCTTGATGCTTGGATTGCAGTTGGAAACGTTGCGTGGGCAAAGCCACTATATGCCTCAAGTGTTGGATATTGATGTATGGCTCAAGTGCTAGAATGTGCAAATCATGGCCAAAATCAAGACCCCTTAGAGATTCCATGAGGGCTATCCTTTTACTACTACACACATCACCTTTAGTCGAGGGCAGAACCATTCGTCATCACAGGCAACAAGTTCATGGGACCCCATCCCATGATCCAAGGCATTATTCAAAGACAAAGTATTTCTGACCATTCCCAAATTGAGTTTGCCAATTCCTAATCTAATTGATTTCATTTACAGGACTTGCAATGCTTGCAAAGCCCTTGCTTAAGCTTGAATGAGCCTCTTGATTTTGGGGGTATGATGGTCAAAAATGGCTTAACACGCCCAAAATCAAGAGGCTCATTCAAGCTTAAGCAAGGGATTTGCAGGTCTTGTTTTTGGGTGGCAAAAGCACGAAAAATGACAGCGCATTAAGGTGTTGCCATTCTTATGCTTCCCCCCTCCAAAAACAAGATCCCCAAGCTATTCATTAGAGACACCAAAATGAGGAGAAGGATGACATGAGGAGTAGAGGAGCTGGCCAATGAGGGGAGGGACAGCCTTGGAATTGCCAGCAACAAGCATGATGCAAGGAGGTGAGAAGGCAAAGAAGCAAGGAGGTGAGGAGGTGAGGAAGCAAGGAGGCGAGGAGGCAAGAGGCAGTCTTGAAGGGCAACAAGAGGGTGGAGGTGGCCAAAAGAGTATGCAGGAAAGGGAGGGATGGAGATTGCTTGTAGGAAATGCTTGGATTAATGCTACAAATGCCTTTTTTTTTTTTGTGTTTTGCAGCATGAAATTTTTATGGCATTTTTCTTTTAAAAAATACAACGTTGTTGTGATTAATTGGGCTACAAACAACTCAAGCGGTAAAGCACCATGGATTAGTACAACAATATACATCACAAATGGATGCATACACTCATATACATCACCGATGGATGCATACACCTATACTCACATCAATTTCCAATATTGTATTAGATGGACCCTTAGCATATATGTGTGCATAGAAGACCATTTCCTACATTGATCCCTGATTTCATAGTTAAATTATTCCCTTTCTCACATTCTAACATGTGAAGATTTAATGTACATGCATTATGGGCACATTATATTGTAGTTTATGACTAACTTTTTTTATGAATGCATGATACTTGTATATGGTCAAGGAAGGTATATTATCATTTTTGAATGACAAGATTACTCTATGCTCCATTTTATCCTATATTAAAAACTATGATCACTAGATATTACATAAATGTATTGCTCCATTATATCCTATACTAAAAACTATTTTGACCCAAATACATAATGCTAATTGAGGTTAGTACTCATGACAAGTGATGAAAACAATCTAATGGTATGAATGAGATCTTATAAATTTTGGATATATAATATGGGTACTATGTTGATTGAGCTATTTTTCTAAGGGAATATTTTCAACTTAATTACTAAATACATACTTACAATGGTGACCTGATTCCCATGTATATGTATAATCAAGTTTTACTTTGTGTTTAAGAAAAAGCTTTTGCATAAGGTTAAAATTCGAATAGTATTTATATTTGTTTAAGACTACCCATTGAGCTGGCTCCTATCATGTTCATAAAGATTTTATGAATACAAATAGATAGCATTGGCTCTCTTTTTAGTGGTTGGGAATGAACCCTAAAAGTACCCTAAAACGACTATGTATTCCCTTATTTGTAGCATGGAAGTGATCATGGTAGAGTGGCATAATCCCTATTTTGCTTTTTTCATAGGTTTTTTTGCTACTCATGGTCGGCGGATACACCACGGCATAGATCCAAATAGATATTTGGTTTTTTGCTTCAACTTGCTTGACTAGACTTTCCTTGATGATTGTTCGATTGTGCATCATGAGTAGTCACTGGCTTAATTGATGCATTAAGTGCAATGTTTTCCTTAAAGTTTTTCATACTACAGGAAATAGAAGCTTGTTAACGCCTGGTGCATATTTTTCGTTAGATGCATTAGGATACTAGTTACAGAGTGTCGGCCAATTATTTCACTTGAATCATGCTCCTCTTATGCTTGCGTTTATGGTCACGTATTGAGTTTAACATAACAGTCTACAGGATACTGGATGAGCACTCAACATAGTGGTTGGATGCATTCATTTCTAGTTCCGATAGAACTATCATTCAGACATTGGTCATAATAGAAGTATGGAGGGCTAAAATCATTTTTTGGCTCCCTAAGTTTTTTAAAGCATGGTATTGTCCAGATTACATAGGTATTTTCACTAAGCAAAATTAATGCTTATGATGAAAATGTGTTTTTTTTCTTTTGACATAGTTAGTTCTGTTTCCATGTTTTTGGATCGAATGTATGGATGATCTTCTACAAGCATAAAAGACATGATATGTATATGTAGCACATGATCATGTTTACATATTTTCAGTCATATATTCTACCTTGTGATCTATCATTATCTTGTTGTGTGGATGTTCAATCTGAGTAGTGTTTGCTTTTTTTATCGCAAATTTTATGTATTCTTATGTCTCTACCTCTCCACAACGACTCAAATTGATAGTATGGGGATGAAAGAGAAGTTAATTGTGAGTTTCAGGCATGCCTTCATTGTTGGAATATGTTTAATTTGCTTATGATCACATCAATTGTTCCAATGATATTGAGGGGAATAAGATGCTGGATGAGGTTCTCGCTCGCTTGAAACCTATTTAATCTTGCTCGCTTATTTGGGGCTGCTCGCTTTTCTCCGCTCACTTTTTGGTAATCCTCCCCCTAAACCCTTAGTTCCTCAATGCTTAATCTCCATGATCTACAAGGGAGATGAGTTCTCCACCATGTACTCTACTCTAAACCTTGGAACCTCTTCTAAACTCTGGAACTCCTTCTAACCCTGGAACCTCCTTCTAAACCTTAAAAATCCTTCTAACCCTAGAACCTCCTTCTAAACTTTGGAACTCCTTCTAACCCTAGAACCCCTTTTGAACCTTGGAACCTCCTTCTAACCCTTAAACTCCTCCTAAACCCTGCAACCCCCAATGAAGGCGAAGCCTTCACTACCTCAACCATGATGATACACATTCCTTTTACACATGCATGCACTATGTTTGCTTACCACACTTAAGCCTATGTCTCTCAACAGAACACAACTCGAGGTCCTAAGCTACATGTATACTACAAACAACAACCGCAATATATCTGTAGGTGACAAAAAGCCTTCGAAACCTACACACTAAGAAAACCCTGTTCTTCCTACGGAAGCTGTAGGAAAGAGCCAACACCAGTTGGCACTCTCTATCATTTGTTTTCATTTTTGTTCATGCTATTATGTGACAATTGAAGAAATGAAAACAAATGATGTGCTTTTAAGACTCTTTGTAGTTTAACTAGTGGTATAAGAACTTTTAGATTTTTATGAATAACATTGGAAATGCCTTAATAGTGGAGATTTAGATGTGCTAATAGACAATAATAGTGTATCACCTTAACATGCTTTCACCTTGGAGTGCTAACTAGCCAAATCGTGTTTTAGTGCAAATCCCTGAGCATTTTGGCCCTCTTTCGAGCCTCGAGGCATCAGTTTTCAGTGTCTCTAGGGTCAATTTGGGGGTTTTGGCCTGAAGGCACTAGTAATGTCAAAATCATCAGATTCTGCACATAAAATCATCTCTTGAAGATCACGTATGTTAGACATAATAAAAGAAAAGAATTTTGAATATGACTTATTTTATCTTTTTACATGATTTTTGGTATTTTTCCAGTGTTATTTTGTCCCTCTTCTGATTGATCGAGAGCCTATTTCTCTAAACCCTAAAAGGCCCCAAAATGAGCTCCCTTTTTTCCTAATGTAACCTGGGAAAATTGTTGAGGTCAAATACCATCTCTGAGTGAAGCTGCTAAAGATTATCTTCCATTGTCGGCTCTTGTGTAGGGATGTCCCATACCAAAATAATTAGGCAGAAAAAATGCATTGTGGTTGCTATTATTGGATCAAGGACTACCACAAAAGTATTGTTAAATTCCTCCATTTGTGCAAGGAGAGCATAGGAGGCACCCACCGTTAGAAATTTTAGTTGGGGAATTGTCAACAATATTGACGTCGGATGCCTTCAGTACTTCAAAATCTTTCGCATGACTAGCATTTTCTAAGAAGCATATATGTTGGGTTAGCTCGTCGGTCCTACACTGTTGAGCAATAGGTGCACCAATCTGCCTCATGCTTCAAAAATGGTAGCCACCATTGAGGGTGTATCTCTTGTTCCTTATCTATTTTGGGCACTTTATTTATATCGAGGTAGTTATATCCACCGTGCGTCTGTCGAAGGTGATCCCTGCGCCACTTGTGGAAATTCCTCTAGAGGAAAGTTTTTGGTTGCATTGCCTATGTTCATGTGCTAGATGAGTTGAGATCCAAGTTGGATCCAAAAGCTGAGAAGTGTATATTGGTTATTCTCTGTAGCAGAAAGGGTATAGATGCTATAACCCTTCTACTCAAAAGTTTACAGTGAGCAGAGATGTTTTTGATGAGATGAGTAGTTGGTATAAACCAGTAAATGTGATTGATGATGTAGATGCACAAAATGGTAATGTTGCACAGAATTCGTCGTTGTTGTAGAGCTTCTCCCTAGCTTTTTAATGGAGCGATAATGCACCCAACTCCTCAAAAATCAAAGGTTTGGCCCTCTGTCCTGCTATCACAGTCTTAACGATGCTTTTGAAACTTCGAGGTAGCCTCTGAGTACCATCAAGGCCAATGTAGTAGCAATCACAAAATATTAGTGGACCTGTAGTGTCCTCTATGCAGAGAGTGGGAGAGAAGGAAGGAGTCTCACTTGCAGCTTTCTCACATACACAATGGGGGAATATACACAAAGGTGGAGGCTAAAAATAGTTTTCCTCTTCTTAGTTGTGAAAGCCAAAAGAACTCTCTCTTAGTACAAAAGAATAGGTAAACCCTATATGTGGGTCTCAAACCAAACTCCCTTTTGAGGAGCAGGTTCTTGTGGGAATGCTGAGAAGGTAGTTCACCTACGAGTGGACATTGAGGGGGGGTGTTAGATATGCTCAATGACCCACCCTCCTGGTAACCACCAGTGGTCTAACGTGCTCAAGTTGTAAGGCCCCCATATGAGGAGAAGCCATGTGTGAGCCTGGGACACTGGATGGATCCTGACTTGGATCCTAACTTGCATGTCAGATGAGGTCTATCAACAATCAGACCATTGATGGTAGAAAGGTGATTGTGTGGGAGCCCCTTATTCTTACTAGGGCTTGGGGGTTCCCAGGGGGGGCAATGGCCCCCCTGGTGGGGGTTCAGGGGTGAGAGCCCCCGAGGTGACGACATAGGGAATATTCCTTGAATATTCCATGGATGACTAGTCGGTTCCACTGACTAGGTTGTCTGGTCAACTTCATCAACTAGGTTGATTGGTCGGTTCCACTGACTATGTTGATCCAACTACTGCCCTCATAGCTATAAAGAGGCGACCTCTCTAGTCCATTGTACTAGATCAGAGCTTCCAACAGAGATCTTTCAACTAGTAGCTCTTCACCTAGTATCTGTCTAGATTGCCATCTAAGCTCCATTGTGGGAGCGCACAGGTGGACAGAGCCATCATCTATACTACATCAATATTGAAGGAAAATTTGGTTCATCTCCAGTTTGCTATGTACTCTCTATTCTTTGTTCAGTTTTTGTTCCGCTGCACCGTGTAATTTAACAATGTCATGATCGTTGATGATGTTCTACCTCATTACATAAGGATTTGAGGGCATAGTGATGTCATCTGTGACTTTGTTGGAGCAGTTCTTGTGAGTTGGGAAATAGGTTACTGTGGTGCTACCTCCTTTTAGAGGCAGGTTCTTGTGGGTCAATTGCTGTGGTGCCGCTTGATGAGGCTAGAGATTGCCTTGTGCCATTGTGCCTCCATTTTAGTTGCTATAGAGGGCAAGATTATTGCACCTTGGGGTAGTTGGTGGGAGGTGGGGTAGCCATGTGGAGGGTCCCTAGTCCCCAAATATAATCATTACCTTCATAGTAGTGCTGAGCTTTTAGTAACCACTTAGGGATCCACTAGGGATGACTTTTTTGTTTTTTGACTTTGGTGGCCGTCTGTGGTCTTTGGGGTTTCCTTTGTCTGGGGTTTTCGGCATGGGGAAGCAAGGGAAAAAGCAAAGCTACATATTGAGGCTCTCTCCCTAAACCCTGGATAGCATTGGCTTGGAGAATACCATTTGGGATCCATTGTTGTCCTTCTTTCTAATGGTTGTACTTTTTATCACTAGATTAAGCATAGGATTGGACCATTGATTTTGCAAGTCTAGTAGTCATGGGGTTTCCATTTAGATCCTTCATAACCTTGGTGATGTCATGCTTGGAGGATGGAAGCATAGTCATGATGCAGGATTTCCCATTTAGGGTAAGGGCAAAGGCCTTGATGGAAGGAGTGGAGGAAAATGGTAAAGACTCAGCCTTGCTAGGCGGGTTTCTTGTTTTGTTGCAAATCTGGCTGGATGCTATGTTGGACCTAGATGTTGGGGAGATCTTTGACTTTGTGACTCCCAAATAGGGTAGAGTCACAAACGTGCGATCGCTGCTGCTTGTCAGTGTTGATGTTCATTCTCTCCATTCAATCTATCCATTGATAACCCAACACCATTTCCTTTCAAGTATTACATGTTTGTCAATAGGACCTATGGCTATTTACCACACTATGGCTATACCGAGATTTGCACCTCCAAATATCCAATCGCTGACATGCCAAGAGAGGGTTCAAGGATGACCTCTAATAATAATTGGTCACATACTTCCTCAGAGATCAGGTTATGGCTTGGTCTCGACTTGCTTTGGGGTCCACAAAATCTTTAGTGGAGAGGAACGTTTCCTTGCAAACCTAAAAGTCAACTGGCAACCTAGGAGGGGACATGGTTAGATTTCAAGGGGGTCTATCCCTTCTACTGTTTCCTTACAAATTGTTATTAGACCTATTTGCTTCAGTTTAGCTCGGTGGGCTCATGCCTCTTTTATTGCCTGCCTCTTCATCCGAGAAACCTATTTTTTTAGTTCTTTTGCTTGATTGATGGCCTGTAAAGTTCAGAGGATCAAGGGGCCATCATAGCATTTAAGTTTTCTCCTATTAACAAAACCATCCATTTTGAGTCATTGCATAGGTCGCGATGTGGCATGACCAATGTGGCGTGATCTCTGCAATCGAGTACTATCACATTCTATGATATTTAATCTTTCACTTAATATTCCTCACACTACATAATAGCACAAGATTGCCTTCACTAAGGTCCTTATTTTTTAGGTTGCAGTCAAACCATCATTTTTGACTAAGTTTTCAGATTTTGTGACGTACGCTGCCCTAAGCCTTGTTTCATCCAGTTTCTTGAGATTAAAAATCCTTTCGAGGATGTCCTACTCTAGACATTCTTTCATGAACTGCCACCCCTAGGCTTGGAGCTATGAGCTCCATGGGCATCACCGCCTCTACCCTAAACACGAGGCTAAAGGGCATGCAATTAGTTGCAACTTTGTATGTGGTGAGTCCCTCGGTTGCTCACAATATCCAGTGGGAGGCCAAAGCATGATATGACATTCTCATAAAAGAGTTTTTATGTCACTCAATCATCAACATTCCTTGTCGCCTTGGTTGCTTCCCACTTGGTAAAGTAGTCAATTGCCATGATAATGTATTGGGCTTGTGATCCCTACTAATAGGTCCTATAAACTTGGTGCCCCATTTTTCAAAGAGTTGGTCTATAAGAACTCCTATAGGAGGCATACAATCTTTCTTGTGGGGATGGAAGCTCTCTAGAAGGGGTTGCAGCACTTGGCAAATTTGGCTGCGTCTGTAGGCCACCATAATCCAGCCAATAGTACTTTATTGTTGGCAATTTGTGCTCTCCTGCAAAGTGTCCTCCTACAATACCCGATCGAGCTTCTTTGAATACATCAACAAATTTGTCCTCACAAATGTAGTGGCACATAATGCCATCCTTACCCATTTAGTATAATTGTCCGACTATTAATAATTGATAAGGTGTTATGTCCTTGAGAAGATTTCAGCTCGTATCCTTGTTAAGGGCCTTGTCCTATGAAAACCCATTGGCCAAAAAATGACCAACCTCCTAAGACCATTCTACCACCATAAAGTGTGTGCGTCTCTTGTGGAATGCCTTCATGAAATCAAATTCTAGTAGGATAAGCATCCACCGTGTGATGTGTTCGGTCATCCACCAGGGATTTTTCACCAGATAGAGAAGCACTTGGTGTTCCAAGATACAATTTTGTTTTCCATCAATTAGTGGTAGAATTTATTAATGGTAGAGACCAAAATGTGCCCTTCCCTCTCCTTAGTCATATAGTTCAAATTTTTTGCATCATATAGTTGGTGACTTGCAAAGTACATATGGGATAGTCCAAGTATATGGGACTTGCCATTTTTTTACATCATTTAGCTGGCAACTTGCAAGTATATGGGATAGTCCAAGTTATGCTCTCTTACTTGCACCTACACACACACAATTGTAACTTTGAAGCATAAATATGCACATGGAATATTAGATTCTAGCCTTGTGCTCGCTTGCAAGATAGGGATAGAAGCTAGGACGAGTTTAAGAGTTTCATAGGAGGTTTGGAAGACCTCCGTGTAGTTGAATACGATCAATATCTTATATAAGGAGCGAACAATCTCAGCATAGCTATAAATAAACCTTCTATTATATAGCCTGTATGCCCGGTGAATAGTTACACACCCATCATGTTTGTAGGGGGTGGTAGCTCCAAGATAAGCTTGATTTTGTTGTAATAAGTGGAATTCTCATTTTTGTATGCAACACGGAATAAGAGGATTGAGGGAAATCCTATTTAGGTGACACTTCTCAAGGACTAGTCTGAGGTGTTTAAGGTGGTCATGCCATGCGGAATGTATGCATAGGTCATCCAAAAATACCTTTAGAATGTAGCAGGAGTGCTAGTGAGCCCAAAAAGCATCATACTAGAAGCATAGACTCCACATTCCATGAAGAATGTTGTCATGCTAATCCGTAGGTGCTATGGATAGCTGGTTGTACCTAGAGAATCTGCCAATAAAACTATAGGATACTTTTCTAGTGACTCTCTCTAACACATGATCTATGAATGGTAGTGGATAGTGGATTCTCTCTCTAACATAGGATCTGTGAATGGTAGTTTAGAATGTGGCGAGAGTATTAGTGATCCCAAAATTCATCTCTCTAAGACAATATTTGTGAATGGTAATTTAGAATGTGGCACGAGTATTAGTGAGCCCAAAAATCATCACTCTAGAAGAATAGACTCTTCATTCCATGACGAATGTTGTCATGCTAATCTGCTAGTGCTATGGATACCCAATTATACCCAGAGAATCTGCCATCAAGAAAGCTATATGCTATTTTTCTTGTGAATCTCTTTAACACATGATCTGTGAATGTAGTGGATAGTGGTCTTTATTCATCATAGCATTGACCTTTTCTAGATCAATACATACTCTAATTTTTCCCTTATTCTTCAGCACAATGACTTTGGAGGATACCCAGTCAATACGCTTGATCAGGTAGATGGATCCCACGTGGATGAGTTTTTGTACTTCTTCCCTCACAATCACTGTGTACTTGGGATTCATGGGATAGGGCCTTTTCTTGACTCATCTAATATCATGCATCCTAGGGATTGTACGTTGAATGACCTCAAGAGGAACTCCCTTCATATCTATATACTTCCAAGAAAAGAAGTCCTCATATTCCTAGAGGAGGGAAATCAAGAACTATCCTTGCCCAATTGTACCTGTCCCCCTTTCCTTCTTCAAGTGCTCATAATATATTAATCATATTAAAGGTGACTATATCCCCTAGCACCTTGGAGTCATAGGCTATTATTTGTGTTCATGTCTTTTTGAGTGAGTTGATGTTTGCAAGAACATACATTTCGTTATGCGAGAACTTGGGTTTTGGTAGCGGAGCATACCACTTATCATCTCGATTCTCTCCCACATCTTTTGTGTTACTATAATAGGCTTGGAACACATCCAACAAAGTAGTCTTTGAGTAGTGTTGGGCTTAGTTGTTGTGAATAGGTTACCGGACAATGGGTGGGCATTCGAAGCCTAAAGATAGACCCTCATGATCTTCTCATCCTTGTGCTTATATATTTAGTTAGAGGACCAGTCTTGCCATGCACGTGAAGGTTCTTCCCAGTACAGTGATGGAAATCCATAACAAAAAACCATACAATGACCAAATTATCAAAGCAACCCAATGGTTGAACATGATTTGGATGGGACACAAAAAGTGGTAGATGATGTTCTCATTTAAGAACCATTCTATGCTATAGGTTGTGTTGTCCCTAAGGGATTTTTCTTCATCCTATTTGGTAACAAAGTCAATCACCACCATGTACTTTTGGATGCATTGTCATTTTGAATAGACCAATGAAGTCCAATATCCACCTCTAGAATGGCTTCCATTGATAGGTTGGTTGCAATGTCATATGATCTTGGAAAGTTCTCCTTCTGATTTAACGACATGCATCACAAATTTTTTTATGATTTTCTACATTGGTGTAGAGAGTTCTCCACCATAATCGCTCATTTAGGATCTTCTTAACCATAACCTTGGTGGATAATTTGAGCACAGGAAACGCCTTATGGGCTTCTATGAAACTTGCTCGCAAAAGTGATATCTTAGGAGGACTACAATATTGCTTATTCGTCCATGTAGAAGATGAATGGGTTGCCCAAGAGTTAGTGCCAAAATTTGTGTACGTGTGCATTGCCAGGGCTTCCTCCTCAGTTGCTGGAGTAGTTCCTCTCCATTTGTAAGGAAATTTATATCAGAGGTAGTAGTAGATTGGAGAACCTATGTAACCTTTGGCTCGAGCAAATATGGACCCAATGATCATTCTCAATGCATCAACATGCACATGGAATATCTAATTTTATTCAAGATTTCAAAGGATCAATTCCTTGATTGTTGCCATTGCTATGTAGGATCTAGAAAGATTCATTTTACCCTTTTCTCAATTTGAGATTTGATTCTACCCTTCTAATCTTGATGAAGTGGCTCAAAGTGTCTCCTACCAACTTTTTTATGAACCATCAATAGAAGATAAGAAATTAAATTCGATGAACTCACTTGCTTGTCATTGTTTAGCTCTTTCATCTATTGTATGACATCTATCTTGTATTTCTAGTCATTATGACTTCATCAAAGATCATGTGCTCCAACAAAACTCCTAAGATCCCACATAAATATGCACTTGTATGGATTGGGGGAGATTTATGTCTCCCTACACACTTTAAGAAATCTTTTCATAGGATTTTTGAGTGTGCGCACTTTGTGCTATAGATTGAAAAATCATCTAGGAGTGTTGCAAGGAATTCTTCAATGTATTGTTGAAGGTCGTATCATGAAGCAATGGATTTTCACTAGTGCATTATTTAAACTAACTAGCATCTCTTCTCTCAAATATGACCCCATTCATGATGTACTCTTTTCTTGATCCTCTTCAATTAGTGTGATTTGATTGTACCAACTATATCTGTCAATGAATGGATAAATATCATGTCTAGATACCTTGTTAGGATGGTGTCCATGAATGGTAGCAAGAATGGTCCTTTGATGGTCTACCTATTTAGCTTTCTATAGTTGATGTAGGCTCGCAATTTGCCATTCTTCTTTGATAAAGTAACAATCAAAACAACCATTTTCTTTGGTTCACTTGGTAGACAAAATTAGTTTTGAATCTTTTAATTTACCAATTTGTCATAGTTGAGGTTCATTTAGTATCTTTCTTTATACATATGCATAAATCTTAAAGCTTTAAAGCATATGCTCATGCATATGCATAAATATTTAAAGCATATGCTCATACATATGCATAAATCTTAAAGCTTTGAAGCATATGATTTAAGGTTGGTTTTTAAAACATACATTCATAAAGCGAAAATGGAGGGAAGGGAAGCATATGCTTAAAGCCTCAGGAAGATATATGCTTGATTTATGCATTAAATATTTAAGCATATGCATAAGGATTAAAGCTGTCAAGCATATGCTTCAAGCCTTGGGAAGCATATAGGCTTGAAGCATATGCTTATGCATATGATTATGGATATGCTTAAATCTTTAAAGCTTTATACATGTGATTCATGTGTGATGGGGATCTTGAAGAAATGCCTATGGAGCCTCCTACTCCAAGCCAATCCTTTTGGGAGCTATGAAAGCATGAACGGTCCATATGTGTCAATCAAATGGTTCCCAAAGTTGTTGCTAATGTGAATCCACAAGAGAGAAGGGGGAGAGCGAGAGGTGAGAAGAAGAGAGATGAAAAGAGGAGGAAGAGCCAAGAGAAAGCAATGAGGAGAAAGAAGGGGGTAGAGGGTACATGGAATTCACAAGAGGCAAGAGCAAGAACATAAACACTACTCTTGAAAAGAAGAGGGAGATTCTATTCCTCAACAATCAACAACCAAAGAAAAAAGTTTGAATCTTGTCCTTTTATACATGCCACATTTTGAAGGGAGGTCCAACCCTATCATCTCTTTCATTTTTACTCCTTTCTAATCTATTATTCCTAGTTTAACATTCCTCTTGGGATTATATGGATCCAAAGTAACTCTACTAGAATTCTATACTATGGACATTACATTGGAAGGTGCAAAATGTGGTAGTGTCAACCAATGTGCTTAACAAGGAATGCCTGCAAAGTAATTCCTGAAGTGCAAGAGAGAGCATCTTTCTACCAAGCACCATATGTCACCAAGCACTAGGTCACCATGTCTAGGGAGGTAGGAAGAACCAAGCATCAACTTCCATATAAAAGATCATACCCATCAAATATCATTTGTGTGATTGGGCATGCACATTTTCTTATTTCTTACGATGCATCATGCATGAGTATTAAAAAATATGCATCAATGTGAGTCTAGTAGTGGAAGTTTTTATAGAAGATATACTTATATATTGATATAAAATCTTAGAGAGATTTTATTTAGATAGTTTTTGTAGTTTCAAAATATTAATAGAACAAAGTCTGATTTTATATAATTTCTTTTGAGTTTCTAGCAAAAATTTCAAATTTTACATAAAAGTTCAAATCTTGGCAAATGTTTCAAAATTTTATTTTTATTAGAGCAAATAAACTTTCAACAACCATATAAAAGTTTCACTTATTAACAAAAATAACACGAAAAAATCATCCACAACTCTAGCCTATGTGTGGGGTCGTTGTTTGCTTGGGTGTAGCCATTTTTTGTGAGGTTCAGGGAATTTTTTGTATATAGGTATCTTGCATGACCCATAACTTATGCATTGCTTGATGGAATTTGGCAAACTTTGCCTTCAAGTTATAGTACAAATTCCAAAATTGAACATGAGATAAAATAATTATGGCATAAGGATTTGGAACGAGACTATTAAAGCATTACAAGTACTATGTAGCATGTGAAGCATACATCCTGAAGACTATAGGATATAGCACTTTATTCAAAAACATCAAAATTTTGTTCTATACATACATGCAACCAAGTAATCATTCAAAAGTACACTATGCTAGCTTCTTCTCAACCCAAGGACACACCTACATGAGAACATTAGGCATGGGTTAATGGGCCTCCAATGTTGTGCTAAAGTGATGCACACCCATTTGAGGGCACGCTCCATAACTTTTTTTGATTTGTTGAAAACCAAAATGGATTGAAAATTTGGAATCAAAACTAGTGGGACTACTACATGGTGGTCTTAAAAATTGATAGTTTTGTTGGTATTGGTATCTAGATTCACCCTAAAATGGAAGAAGTTGAAAATGTGAAATTTGTGCATGTGCAAAGATACTTTAATGAATCCAAATTTACAATTTGGAATTGTTTCTTTTTCCATGCACTTGATTGCTATATGCTCATAATCATGCCAAATCTCATTGCATTTCATAATACATGGCATCAAACTTGATAGCATGCCGATTGGCCTATTCGTGTTTTGAAGCATTTGAGACCACATTACACTTGCTTGGGATATCCAATTCTGATGATGTGTATCACTCGAGGGGGGAAACCCAACTGCTAAAAACTTGTTACTCCTGTAAATTTCAAAATTTCACACCTCCCACCCATCGAATCTTGGAATATTAAATACTTGCAACCTGCCCATGCTCTGCAAATGCTTTGCGACCCACACGCACCTCGACATGACCTTGCATAGACTTTGATTTGGCATTGTCTTCTTTCGAGTAAGTTGTCTTCTATTCTTTGCTCGCCTCACAAGCTAGCTTCTATGGGTCTATTCTAGACTGATCATGGGCAAGGCATCAATGGAAACATTTAGCTTGCCATGGCTTGCAAGAGAAGAAGAAAGTGGCTGCAAGTCAAGAAAGCTAAATTGCCTAGTGAAGGCACAAGGAACAGATTGCAGGTCAAGGAAAACAATGGCATGGTATCAAAACAACAACGAAAGCCACTTTTGTAACATTTGTGAAGGGAGAAACAAGAAGAAGAAAGAAGATGCAAAGAAGTAGCAGGAAGCAATTGCAGATGCACGGATTCGATCATTGCCATTGGAGTGAAGAACATGAGCTGTGGTGTCACGATTGGTGGGAGCATTCAAGGTAGCAACCGCATGCCATTCAAGTGAATACCAGTCTCAAGTCATCACAAGCTTCAGCCTGCACTCTAAAGTTCATAGAGTAACAACCCTACCAACACCTTGAGAGATACACGCCTAAGAGGCGATGCTCTCTAACTTGAGAAATGGCCTACAGAAAGTAAAAGGGGTGCACAACTTAGATCAACTAGCTGCAAAGAGGGCCACATTAGCTATGTTGGTGTCCCCTGAAATAAAGGAGAAATGGATTGGGCACACAACGTCAAAGATGTTGTAAATCAGAAGGACCAGCATGGCTCCAATGGTTGAATGTAGATAAGAAGCAATGCATGATTATCCCGATCCACAAAGTCTGTGGGCTTCAACAAAACACAAGAAAAGGAGAGACAGCCTAAGTGTAGAAGTCATTGCTAGAGTGATGACATTTTGGCACAAAAATACGAGAGCTTCTCCAAATAAAACGGACATGTGTAAATAGTGGACGGGATTCAAGGTGTTTGAGGAGCACATCATACACGTGCTTTGACAAAATATGAACAGGGGAGAGAAGAAGAGTGGAGATGAGGAGACAGGGCACAACTACAATGCACACCACAAATGACTAACTGTACACTAGATTTAGTTGCAAAAGGAGAATATATACAAACCCATTTAGGGTTAGGGTTAGGCATTTTCTTTATAGCACTCTATATGTGTTAGTGCTATGCACATGTAATCACATGATGTTGAGCATGGTCTCTCAACAGCTTCCATCAAGATCAACATCATGAAGTAGGCCTTCCCTCAAGATGATGATTCTGGGGAATCGAAGAAGGACTGAACATTACATTCCATCACACCCCTTTAATGGGAATGTCCTTCCTCTACGTCAAACCAAGACCTTGTCCGTGTTTCTCAAAAAGCTCTTTACTGAGTGGTTTGGTAAAGATGTCTGCAACATTATCTTTGCTATCACAATGCTGCAGTGTGATGTCACCAAGTAACACTATTTCTCTAATGAAGTGCTCTTGAGATCAATGCTTTGTCCTAGAGTGATATACTAGATTCTTGGCCAATTCTTGAGCCAATTGATTATCACAGTATATTGTTGTTGGCTTTGATTCATCAGAGTAATCTATTTCTGACAATAGTCTTCTGAGTCATATAGCCTCACATGCACCTGTAAAGAGTGCTCTATATTCTGCTTCAAAGAAACAATTGTCTGTTTGTTTGACAACCATGATATAGAACCTTGACCAAGGAAAAATTCATATCCCCGTGTCGATCTCCTGATCTCCAGCATAGTCACTATTAGAGTATCCATGAAACCTTGGATGACTTCCTCTGTATTCTATCCCAAACTATCTTATACCTTTTAAGTATCTCAAGAGTCTTTTGGCTACATTCCAGTGAGACTGTCGCCATAAACTGTGCTAGTAAACTTACTGCATAACAAGTCAATGAAAGTCAAGTAGTCAAGTGAACCATTGATGATGTGGGTTTGGGCATAACCCCATATATCTATATGTATCAAATCATGAATACCTCTTGCTCAAGAGGTGCATTTGCCAAAGTTGGTTTGCTTTTGTTTACTGAAGTAGCATGCTTTGCAAACTTTTCCAAGAAACTATAGCTTAGGAATCCCAATTGCCATATTCTAATTCTTGAGATTTATCAAGCTCTTGAAATTGACATAACCATATCTCTTATGCCATTTTGTAGATAGTGGCATCTGTTGCCATTGAGCTAACATGGCATGCAAATCTGGTACCGTAGCTAGCATTTTGTATAAGCGTCCTTCCTTGACTCCTTTTTCTACTAGCTGAAATCCTCTGGATTTGTCTTTGATAATGCATTCATCTTTGTCAAAGATGAATCAATAGTTTTCTTCCATCATTTGACCTACTGAAAAGAGGTTCTTGCTGAGCTTTAGAACACAGATTACATCTTTGACCAATCCTTTCGTACCTATGAAATTGTTCATAGGGATAATGCATGTCTCTTGAACTGGATTTGGTGTATTATCTATCATGAAGATGAAATTCTTCTGACCTTATAATGGTTTCATCTCTATGAACCATTTCTGATAATTTGTCATATGAGATGATGCACCGCTGTCGATGTACCAACAAGGATCCTGATCTGTTTGGTCAATTTAATAGCTAAAATCTTCTTTTGAATCACAATCAGTGTCTAGATACATTATATCAATCTTTTGCATTTCCTCATTTGCAAGAAACATATTCCCATGTTCATTTGCATAATGGCTGTGACTAGAATGTCAACCATGATGATTTCCTCTTCCATGGGAATTCCCTTGATTGTTGACTGCCTTGGTCGTATTGCTTCTTGTGGCCATCTCTAACATAGTGTCCAACTTATGATAGTAGTTGCACTAGATGTTTGACATGTAAGTGGATGCATTCCCTCATCATTGGAATCTTCCTTGATTGGAATGTTTTCCTCTTTCTGATTCTGATGTTGCTGAGAATGATGCTGATGTTGATTCTGACTTTTTTGATGACTTTCTTTTGTTGATGATGACCACTTTGCTGGAATGATCTACCTCTATCTCTGCTTCTGTCTGAAGCTGTGAATGCCTGAACATCTCCAGCTACACCAACAAATTTTGCACCTGTAGCAGATCCTGTCATTGCTCGAGCACATGCAAAATGGGATAAGAAAGATAAGTATGCATATCATCTGATCAAGAAGAACGTGGAAGATGTCATGTTGGGATAGCTCAACACTGTTAAGACATCAAAAGAAGCATGGGATATGTTTGCAGCTCTCTACAAGTCCAAGAACGCTTCCAAGATTCTCACACTGAGAAACTAGATCAACCAAAGTTTCTACAATAGCAGTGAAACCGATTATGCTTATGTACTTAGGATCAAAGATTACAACAATCAACTTGCAATAGCAAGAGAGACCATGAATCCAACAGAAATGGTTCAAGTCATCTTGACTAGACTAGGAGAGGGATATGAAAATTTAGTCTAGAGTATTGCCATTCAACGGCAAATTCTGATGCTGGATGAACTTCAGTTAGTCTTACTTGGTGAAGAGCTCGGGACGCAAGCCCTTCATTCACGTAGAGGTCATTCTATCCAGATAGTCTTTACAATGATGGCATGTGTGTGTGAAATCAAATCATGTGCTATCTGCCCATTGATCAATCAGTCAATGCCTTTGAACACTCTAAAGTCTGCTCACTGAACTGATGAACGTCAGGTTTTAGGTAATGTGATGATGTGAAACCATATGTGAGCATAGGGACTGACTCCGAGTAGGAACTAGTCAGGAAGTTTGGGCATGGCTTAGATTGGCAACTTGGAGAAATTTAAATCATCTCCTCTATGGCAATCTAGTCTACTCTGATCTAGATCTAGACCAACCATCAATCGATGGAATAATAGCAAATGATTTCTTTTTCTTTGGTTCTTTTTATGTGCTGGGTCATATGCATCGATTTAGAGGCTGATGTGCGTGAAGGAAGTGGATTTGTCGACGAGGCTTAAAAGTGAGTGATATGCATCAAAATGTGCACATGATGTGATAAGCACATAGAGCACAAAAAATCAAGCGATTTTCCTTTTTGGAGCACCCTCAAATTCTTCTTGGATCAAGAGATACGACTTGATTACATGGAGGGGCAAAAAGGGTGAAAATGTGCTCAGTGATGCATGGTCTTTGGCCTCTCCATCGTCTCCTCCATTGGATCCCTAAACACTTGTAATGCAACAAGCTAAGCTGGTGGGACTATTGACTTGTACAAATTTCCTCTTTCTCAATGAGGCTCATAACCACTCAGGATGTAATCTTTTGGCCTCTAAGGCTCTCAACGATCTTTTGGCATGCTGGATGTAATATTTTGATCTCTAAGGTTCTGAGCAATTGCTGAGTTCTTACATTTATGTAATCTCTTTTGTTCAATTTGAGGCTCTCAGTATGCACTATTGTTAACTTTTATATTTGAGTGGTTATGGTCTCTAGATGTAATCTTTTGGCCTCTAAGGCTCTCTACAATTACTGAGTTTTTATAAATGTAATATCCTCTATTCAATTTTTGCTCAGTATAACTTGTTGTTAATTTTTATATAATCTATTATTGGATGTAGATTTTTTTTTTTGCCAAAAAATATTTGATTATATTCTAATCATATGATTTGTACAATGTGGTTTCTTCTGAGCCTCTACCTTCTTGTCTGAATTGTTATCTGTCCGTGTTTCTACAATTTTCTCCATGTCGTGGTTTTTTGCCTTGCCTTTGATAGTCCACTTTGATTTAGGATGAAGATTGGCTACTTTTGAGTTGGCTCCTATACTGGTTTAGGTCCATTTCTCTTTAAAGGGCAGTTTTTGACTATGTGTGTTGAGAGCCCACACAAAGTGCATGAATTGGGGAGGTTCTTGTAAACCAAGGGCTGCTCCATCTGGACACTTCCATTCCTGTTGACTATCATCAGGGTTTCTAGGAGCTCATCCAATCTAACACACACCTGGGGATGACCTCTAGGATTAATTAATTGCTCCTTTTCCACATCTATCACTTGACCTAAGCTTCTACAAAGGTTAGGAGCTTGGTTCACTAAGGAAAAGGGAAGGTCAGGGAGTTCTACCCAAACAGGTACAAAGGTGGATCTTGGCTTATTAGGGTTGATGTCTTGGGACCAAAACTCGAGATAAAGGGGTTGATGTCTTATGGTCCAAAGGGCATGGTGAAGAGCCTTCCGAGCTGTATCCTCAGTCTCAAACAAGAAAAAGAAGAACCCTTTGCTTAGAAATCTAACACTAGTGACTGCAAGCCCTTTCCTTATTCAATTGTTTCTAAGCCATCCATCTAGGAAGGTAGCAGGGGGTCTAGGTCTAGGCAGATAACCTATCAAGGCATGTGATTCAAGACAGTCTATAGATTGTTTAAGCCTATCCTCATCCAGAAAAGCTACCACCTTACCTTCAGAAGGTGATTTCTCCTCATCTTCAGGCTATTGAGTCTGTAATTTATATTGTCCTGCATTCTCCGATGCATTGCTTTTAGCTTCTCTTTTGAGGTTTGGAGTCTTGGCTCCTCCACCTATGCCTGCTGACTTGGGGCCTCTTCCTACACCATCCTTTGATTGAGAGTTGAGGTGTCCATCCCCTACATCTCTGACTGCATTTGGTTCATGTGAGTGGTAGGGAGAGGGGCTCTTACTGGGCATCGGTACATCTATTTTTTCCTAGCTTGGAATGAGCCCATTAACCTCACCGTCGGTATTAGCACTGCCTATCCCTCATTTTGTTCTTCCTCTTGATGAGCTTGCTGCTCTCTAGTCCTCCCCATTAGTGGCATTTTGGAGCCTAAAGGAGATGTAAGTTCCTCCTGCTTTTTCATGCTCTCCTTTGTTGGCAACACTAGCAGCACGCTGTGTGAAAGGGGGGGGTGAAAAGCCCCCTCTAAACTCATCTACCACCCCCATCTATGAGGGCCTTGCAGCCTATTTGGTGTCTCTACTGCCGATGGTTGGAAAGAGAGGGCTTGCAAACGAGAGTTCTTGATGGTCCATTCTCCAAAGGTAGTGAAGGAGCTAACTCTTTTAGTAGCAGAAAATGTGAAGTATTTCCTATCAGAATGTAATTGTCGTAGAAGTCCATGTCGAATCCATGCAAAGGTGGAGTCACATCAACAGTACCATGTGAGAGAGCTAGATGTGGAGGTACTCTACCTATAGTGTCTATCCCCATCCTCTCCCTTGACACTCCCAAAATTCTTATCGCACTCACCACCATCTACCATCTACCATCTTCCATCATCAATCTAACCAGATGCTTTAAATGTCAGATGTCATCTCTTTTGGTCATTTTTCACTCAATGAATTGTAGTTGATTATCTAGATGGCACCACTAGGCCTCTGTCATCGTGGTGGCACAAAATACTTGTGCCCTTATTTAGGATGTACTACAACAAGGACTAAAATACCAATAAAGTACAACTACAATTTCCTTGGTTTAGGACCAAAATAGCACTAAAATAGCTCCAACAACCCACCATTATGGTTGCATAGAGAAAAATACATTTAATTTTTTAGAAAATTCAATTGACAATATGGTGTTTAAGGGGTCTCCTCTAGGGGCAAGGACCATATTGACATGCATTATACAATATCCAATATGCCATTGGATAGATATGGCATGTTGATATGGCCCTTTCCCGTAAAGGGGACCCCTCAAGGGACATATCGTCAATTGCAATTTTCTTGGTTGCACAAGGAAATACATTTTCCTTGGTACACAATATATAACTCCAAGAACTAGTGTGGTGATTGTCATAGATCTCCTCTTGTAATACGTAAAAATAGGTAATGACATCAGAAATTTTTTTGGTGAGAGCACGGGTCCATGCAAGATTCAAAATCTCACCTAGGAGCGCATCACATCATGGCCCCAAAAATAGTTCTGTGATTGGCTACACCAAATAAACATTGATCCTATGCATCTCCAATGTGTATGACACTTTTCATAGGACTTAATATCACTCATATTAAGACCCATGCAAAGTGTCATGTCTACCAAACATCATTTTAGTGGTTGGGTTTTCATATTTCCTTGTTTCCCAAGACATTGTCATGCATGACAGTGTTTCCGGAAACAAGGAAATATGTGTCATTATGGTCCTAGTCTATGTGTATGTCTTCAATAAATATGAAATTTTCTATTGGCCTTAATCTCATTTTTTGAGGACCTGGAAAATTAGCATACCCATCAAATAGCATTTTCATGGATGGGAATCCATAGTTTTTGTTTCTTGCCATACGTCATGCATGAGTAGTAAAAAAGACTATGTTTGTGCCTTTGATGGGTATGATACTCTACACAAGCCTTAAAATTACTTGAACTAAGTCTTGTACAAAGTATCATGCCCATTATATATGATTTGCATGGTGGGGCATGCACTATGTATCATGCATGAGTGCAAAAAAATAGGCATCGGTGTGCTTCTAGCCTATGTGCATGTCTCCAATGGGTATCCTACTTTTCACAAGCCTTAATCTCATCCCACACAAATTATCATACCAATCCAACATCATTTGCATGGTTGAGCTTGCA
Source organism: Dipteris shenzhenensis (assembly GCF_047967505.1). Taxonomy (NCBI): domain Eukaryota; kingdom Viridiplantae; phylum Streptophyta; class Polypodiopsida; order Gleicheniales; family Dipteridaceae; genus Dipteris; species Dipteris shenzhenensis. The sequence goes on from NC_141607.1 coordinate 21,412,770, forward strand.
TATTTCCTTGTTTCTTAGCATGCATCATGCATTAGTGCTAAAAACTCATTATGGGAGATTTGGGGTCTCAAAAGGGCCTCCAATTAGTGTTTCCTAATTTCAAGGGATTAGAGAGATATTTGAGGTGTACAGGGATGTTTTTATCAAAGCTATGCTTATATATTAATATAAAATCTTGGTGAAAGTTTTCAAGCTCACTTTTTAAGTTTCACAATATTGGTACGATATAGTACTTTTTTATATATTTTCTTTTGAAAAATGTAAATCTTGATGAAACTTAAAATTCTTTTGCATAAAAGTTTCAAATCTTGGCGAATGTTTCAAACATTTATTTTTATTGGGGCATACAAACTTTTGATGCCAATATAAAAGTTTAGCTTCTTCAAGAAACTAACTTGAAAAAATCATCCTACACCAATGAGAGTGATCGTTTGTGTGGGGTACATTGAGGTGTACAAAAGGACATGCTGAGCATTTATGGGTGGGGAGACCTCTCATCCATGGTTTAGATCCATGATCTTCATGCCCAGCCATTGATATCATCTATAATCCAAGGGATACATTCAAACTTGTGGTAGAACCCTCCAAGCCATTAGATCAAGGTGCAGATCTAATGGATACCATAAAAGGATAGAAGGATCAAATCTAAACCTTTGAAAATGGCAAGGATCTAATGGATGATATCAAAAGAGAAGGGGGATCATTTTAAGCCATCAATCTAGAAATAGATCTAAGGGTGGAGATGCAAGGAAAAGGCGATGGAATCTGGGCCATTTATCTAAAGGAGATCCAAGGGTGGAGATGTAAGAAAAAGACACTCAATCCTGCACCGTTCATTATGCACCTGAATCTCAACCATTGATCTCAATGCCTCCATCTACAACCTCCAAAATGCGCCTCTAGGCCCTTCATTTGATCCTTTTGATCTCCACCATTAGATCTATCTAAAATCTAATGGTCCACCACAAATGGCAACCTCTCCCTCTATATTACACCTCTATTTTGTCAACCTTTGCTAGTTTGGAGCCCACCAAAGGATTATCCCAGCAATTTGAGCATCCTAGGCCTTTGATTCATCCACCATCCACCTCCACCATCCACCATCCACCAAGGGCCAAGGTTGATCAATTTCAAGATAAAGGTACCCATGCCAATTGAGTAAATGTTAGGAGACCCTTAGCCCATGAGTCACCATGAGACCCTTAGCCCATGAGTCACCATAGTGGTTTCACTTGGTCTTAGCTTAATACATTTCTTAATCCATTCCTTATGAGGCACTTTTGAGACCCCAATTCTCCCCTAATATATCATATCGGTGTGCTTCTAGCCTATATGTGTGTCTTAGATGGATATGATACTTTGCATAGGCCTTAGTCTCATTGCCATTAAGTCCTATACAAAGTCTCATAGCCATTATATATTATTTAAGTGGTTGTCCATGTAGATTTTCTTGTTTCTTACCATGCATCATGCATGAAGTTAAAAAATATGCATTAGTGTGCTTCTAGTCTATGTGTATGTGTGTCTTGAATGGGTATGGTACTTAGAAGAGGACTTAAAATCACTCAATCAGTTCTTGTGAAAATTATCATGCCTATTAGATGGGCATGCATATTTCCTTGTTTCCTGCCACACATCATGCACCGGCATTAAGAAATTTGCATCGGTGTTCTTCTAGCCTATGTTGTGTCTCTGATATCGGTGTGATACGTTGCACATGGTTGAATCTCACTACCTTTAAAACTTGTGCAAATTATGATACCTATTGGATCCCATTTGTGCTAGTTGGGCATGAATTGTTTCTTATTTCTTCCCATGACTGCCATTAACTCCTTTTATGCAATGATTTTTTTCAACGCATATTAGTTTTTTGGCCAAGAAGCATTCCATTAATATTACAGCCAAAAAGTCATAAGTTACATCTTTTGATTCATATTAGCATCGATATTAGCATTGTCATTGGAGTTAGCAGCAGCAACGATATTAGCATTATCACTGGAGTTAGCATCAATATTTCATTTGAAAAGGCCTCTGGAAAAATACACAGCATCGAAAAAAACATCAATAGTCATCCTTGCTAAAACTTGCAAATTTCAAATCAAATTGAAATGATTTCACATTGCAACATACATTAGGTCAATATTGTTCTCCATTTCTTAATCAATTGAAGTGTCATTAGAATCTTCATTGTGAGACTGATGCTCATCTACTTGATCAATCCGTGGCCAAATCTCACACATCTTAAGCATGTGGATCAAGGTCTCCCAAATGAGTATCTGATATATCCTCTGAGGAGCTCAAAAAATCTTCACTTTCCAAAACTATGGTAGAAAGGGTACTGGAAGTGCCAGCTTCCAACCCATCTATTTCTTGCTCTTCCATTTCATTCTCTACTTCCACATATTGAAATACATGTCGATTTCTAGGTGCAACTTGAATCACAAACCACCACTGGTTTTCTACTTGATTAGATTGGAAGACCACCTAAAAAAAAATCCATGATTGTTTGAAAAATAAGCAGTCACACACTCTGACTCATAAATTTTTTCATTTCAGATCTAATATAGAAAATAAATAAATAATATGATGCACCTTGAAGAGAGCTTCATACTGTTATGATTTTTGTCAAAATTGCAGCATTAATCAGGACGTATGAGCAAAATACTGACAAAGTCATGAAAGACACTTACTCCTTCTACTGAAGCTGACTTGGAAGAATACTCCCTCCATGCTCAAACTTTATCAACAATCCAAGTCCCATAGAGGTTGCCTTAGAGAGAAGGAAGAGCATGAAATCATCTCATGCCTTTGGGGTGTCTCTATCCCCAATCATATGTTTCCACAAACTTTTTGACACATTTTTGAATATGTACATTGGGTCCAACAGATATGTGACTTTGTCTTGTCTCCAGTAAGGAAGACTATATATATAACATATATTATATAATCCATACATATATTATTCAATATAACACACACACACACACACACATTCATATGTAACCATATGACACTACAAGACATGGGCTGCATTTTGACACCGATACCAATGCTAAATACGAAGAATTTTTTACTTAAAACAAGTGGAAAGTGTCGGAATGTCTGTCGGTTGGATGTCACAAAGAAACCATCAGTGATCAGGAGTTGATATCACCATCATCAGTAACATACGGTCGATAGCATAGGTGTGGGTGTTGTAGTCATCAGTATATAGTAGCACTACAGTGTCAATACAAGTGTTGGTATATATCGATGTGCTTATAGAAGCTATTAAAAATATTTATGGGGCAAGATGGGGGTTGTTTCAGTCCCATCCTACCCCATAGACTTTTTTTCATTAAAATCATGATTAAATGTTGCAAATGAGGAGGTGTACATGTTACAAATTTGCAAAGAAGTTCTACAAAGTAATGGAAAATATGCCAAAGCAATGTGCTACAAAATGGAAAAAGTGACAAACTCCAAAATGAAAAATCCACCTAAGTAATGCGCTAATGCACTACAAAATGGCAAAAGTGCCGAATGCCAAAATGGCAAATCCATCAAAGTAATGCACTACAAAAGGGCAGATGTGTTGAAATATTGAACTACTAAATGTCCTATCCTACTATTGCTCCTCCTTGTCCTCCTTGCCCTCCTCGCCCTCGGTCTCTTTGTGTGTGTCCTCTTCATCCTCCTTGCCCTCCTCGCCCTCAATCTCTCTACATGCGCCTGATCCATCACCCTCCTCTTCTGCGAGCCTGACCGCTTCTTCTTGTCTCTCCATCCAGATCTCCGGATGGGTTGAATGTGCTTCCCTAAGAATGCAACAAGTTTAAAAAACAAAGAGCATCGATTGTAAGACAACGGTGATAGTCAAATGGTAATGAAGATGAATAGGGTATAGTCACATGACACACTGCCACCCTTTCCGAATCAATGTGAACTCCTTTCTCCTTCTCCTTAAACCATGCCTTGGATCCAATCTTGAACGCCCTTCTGTACTCCTTGGTGTCTAGAGGCCTTCCAATCATAGATTCTTATGGATCCAAATTCAATTAGTTAGATATGAATGACAAAACATTGAACGATTAAACATATTAGAAAGTTAGTAGAAGATAAATATATACTTATCACCCATGCCTCGTTGTTGAGTCTACCACTTCTTTCGAGGTGCTATGGACCTACCATCCCCAGGCATATCCCATCTCCCTTCACTGAGACTTAAATGCATTTGGATTCTCCTTGTTCTCCTTCTTCGCTCTCTTCTAATCTTTCAGGTCTTCCCACCCTGGATTGTGCTTACCATTGCTTTCGAGGTGCTAAGGACCTATGATCCCCAAGCATATCCCACCACCCTTCGCTGAGGTTTAAATGCATCTGGATTCTCCTTGTTCTCCTTCTTCGCTCTCTTCCAATCTTTCGGGTCCTCCCACCCTAGATTGTCCTTAATAGCCTCCCTTAATTTGTATCTACAAGACTTAAGGAGCTCCCCCAAGCATGTAAGCATGGCATTTCTATCAAACTCATACCCTTTAGGATTTGGACATTGTATCTTGAGGGCATCTATGACGGCCTCCTTGGCTTTATTGTCATATTGGTTCCAAGGTTTGAATATATCCTTGGAGAAGTGGGTGCTCACCAACCTCCTCATGTATCTTGTGACCTCCTTCTTGTCATTGTCCTGTATAACCTCCCCAACTCTGTTCACTCTATAGGATATATCCTTGGGCAAAAGAAACTCTGAAGGATGCCCGGTGGATGGAGTAGTAGAGCTAGAGCAAGGGGTGAAGCGAGCGCTTAAGGAGCGAGGAGTAGGGGACAGAGTGCTCTTTGGGGTGCTGTGGCTAGTGACTAGAGAGGGAAAGGGACCAGATTGGTATTTTGTCTCATGATATAGGGGAGACCTGGAGCGGTGGGAGTGTGCAGACTCGTCTACATCTCCTGTGCCACCAAAGTAGCCTCGACCTTTACTACTTTTTCTAGACCTATGATGGGTACGCCGAAATGATGATCCCTCAAAAGGGGCTACAAGGGACGGCTGTTGAGCAGGTAAATCCATTGATGTCCCTGATCTACCCCCGAGAGATGTAGGAGAGGGAATAGTGGAGGTCCTCTAGGACAGGAGAGAGAAGAATCTCGCTACCTCTGTGTCGCTCATGGCTACAACAAACTCATCAGGACTCCCAACAAATCCATGGGCTACTAGCAAAGGAGTTCCCCACTGAGGGGTAGTCCTAACCCAAGGGGAATCCACCTAGGGGTAGTCCCCTAAGGAGTTGGCTGAGTGGAATCAAAGTCCTTTGGAGAGTAGAGCCCATGATGTCTCCTCCTATGTGGGTTCCCATGATCACGAGGTAAGTACTCTCCTGACGTGCGACATGATGACAGTTTGATTTGGGGGGATTGGACTAACACAGACACAAACAAGAAAACAAACATAAACACAAGAGTGGATAAGAAGTGAAAAAATCAATAAATACTTACACTTTACTTAAAAGACCATTTACTACTTAAAACTCAAGTTCTATTTACTAAAACTATGAAAAGATTGTATCCAAGGAGTATTCATATATAAAATTTGGGAAAGAGCGTTGATATACAAAATTTTCCTCCAAAAGAGTGTTCATATACAAATGTTTTTGAAAAAAGAGTATTCATAAACAAAACTTGTCTCCAAAAGAGATATTCTCATGCATATACTAAAGAAAGAGGAGGTCTAGTGCTCTACATTACTATCACTCATACTATCCTCCTCCTCAAGGCAAGACAGGTCACTCGGGATCTCATCTTGCATGTCTTCTAAGATATAGTAAAAATATTCTTTGACAATGTAACCATGGTCCAAGAAGATGTTGACACAAACCATGATGTCTTTGACAGTCACCTCATGGTTGATTTGTGTCTCAAAGCGATCTCTCTAATCTTGCATATATCCCATAGGTTGGTTTGTGTGACCCTCAAGTAATGCTTCTCCCATGACTATCAATCTGGACCCCACCCATGTGCTTGCACTTTGACATTAAAATTGATCCAAGTGACATGTGATAGCAGAGTATCCATGTGCCAACAACTGGTGGTAACACGGGGAAGCATAGGTTGGGATTTAGGGAAGACTGTCGGGGAGGAGGGCGGTCCATTTATAATTGGTTGGAAAAAAACAACCAAATACGGGCATATAAAACACATTACAAAATCATATCAGGGCACTCATTGAGAACTATACAAAAATTCAAAGTACAAACAAGCTACAATCACATTCACTTGTATTCAAAAAATTAAGGGTACCAACAAGCCAATATATATAGCACATACCAATATATTCCAAAATGATAATACTAAAAAGCTTTATTGCATCCACTCTCCTTTATTCTGCAATCTTTGCACCACACATCCCAATCACTTTATTCTGCTTTATCCTCATCATCTTTTGTACATTTGATTCTTTGTTTTTACCTTCTTTGCTTCATCCCCCTTAAATCTTTGAAGTCTTCCCAACTCTCTTCCTTGTCGCACACCACTCCCCTACCATATCTCTTGCCATTCCCTAATTGATCGTTCCCTTCTCATGGCTCTCTCGTTGTTCCCCTCATTCCACTCCTTCCACTCTGCTACTCCTTGTTGCTCTCTCATTATTCCCTTCTAAGCTGCTCCTCATCATTTTCTCCTCGTCACTCTCTTTGTACTACTCCCAATGGCCCCTAGCAAAGAAGCTATGATAGAATACTTGGAGGAGTTGTATCGTCAATATTATTATATAAAGGATGTGGAGGTAGATGTAGCATCGCTCCCTAGGATGCAACTGTGTCCCTCCACGCACAGCACGAACATGGATTATTCTGACTAGGATAAGATAGATTGCAAAATCCTGGAGGATTCCATTGAGTGTATGCTGAGCAACATCCAAGGCAAAGGCCACATGCCCAAGGAAGCTCCTTTGGAGTAAGGAGCAAAAGGAAAAAGAATTGAAGGACAAAAAGAAGAAGAAGAAAGATGACAAAGGGCAGGGTAACACTCATCGAAGACCAAATGATGAGAAGACCAAAGTATTATAGAGTACTCCAATTTGGAGAATGTAATTATAGTTTCTAGTATATAAGAGAGAGCCATCTCTTGGATATTTTTATGCTCTAAGAAGTGATTATGTTCTATACCCCTCATGGATATTTGTTATGCTCTATGAAGAGATTATGTTATATCCCTCTCTTGGTTATTTGTTATGCTCTATGTTTTTGAAAAGCTAAAAGAAGATGAGATGCTAAAAGAGAGAAGAGAAGAGAGGAGGGAAAGAGGTGAAAAGAGAGGATGGAAGAGGAAAGGAGTGAAAATAAGAGGGGGAAAAAAGAGATAGGAAAGGAAAAAAGAGAGGAGAGAAAAAGAGGAGATGGAAAAGAAAGAAGAGGAGAGAAGAAAAGAGAGAAAAAGAGGAGGGAAAGAGAGGAAAAGTGAGGGGAAAGAAAGAGGGAAAAAAAATAAGGAGTGTGGAGCACAGCACTGAAGACATGACTTGTTGGGGGAGACGATCCCAGTGAAGGTCTTGAGACATTTTTCCATCATCCCCAAAATACAACACATGTTTAGATGCGAGTCCATTACGCAACTAATGATGTGGCATGGTACACACCGGTCTAACAATGAACATTTGAGGATCCTTGCAGATTGTGCTGCTTGGAAGCACATAGACAACATGTGGCTAGACTTTGCAAGGGAGCCACACAATTTACATCTCGGGCTCGCAATGGATGGCGTGAACCCTTTTGGGTTACAGTTACGCTCTACATCTTGGTCGATATGGCCCATAGTCTTGGTGAGCTACAATATCCCACCATGGGATAACAATAAAGAAGGGACACCTCATGCTTGCCCTACTTGTGCCAGGGAAGTACAAGGCAAAAAATATGGACGTGTATATGGCACCCTTGATCGAGGGGCTACAAACCCTATGGAGGGGCATACGTGTCTTTGATATTTCTAGAGCCCCGAGGTAGGTCGCAGACATGTGCATCAGGGGAATTTTGACTATGGACCATGCATGACTATCCAAATTATGGGGAGTGCGTAGGTACATACTTTTGCATGCCTATTGTGGTGTGATCTATGCATGTCTAATGACCTATTTCTGCATGCATCTATGTAGGAACTAAAACACAAGGGTACCATGCTTGTCCTATTTGTGGCCCTAGTTTGAATGCACAACACTCCAAACATATGAGGAAGATGGTTTATGATGGTCATGTTCAATATCTTCCACTTAATCATCCTTCACGTGGAGGTCAACTTGATCCACTACCGGTCCCCATAGGAAGGCAAGTGACTGGATTTGGGATTGGAGAGCTAATAGTAAGGAGCCTCCTCATGGTATGGACCAACTGTCTATCTTTCATGAGCTTCCATATTGGGGCGAGTTACAAATCAATCACCTCTTGGGTCCCATGCATATCTTCAAGAATGTGGGGGCTTATATTTAGGCACACCTGATTGGTGACAAAGACACAAGGGTAGTGCAATAAGACTTGCACAAGATGGGTAGGATGCCTCATTGTTCTCCCGAAGGCACCATGGATCCTTTCCAAGGTAGAGGAGGCAAGGGTCAAGGCAGATATTGCATCTTTTTGGATACCCACGGGACACATGCATTGCCTGAGGGAAGCGTTTAAAAAGGGTAATAAGCTTAGTGGCCTCAAGTCCCATGATTGGCACAAGGTCTTACAGGTCTCTACATGTTAGCTTGAAAGAAGAGTAGAACTAAGATTGTGACGCTTTCGTGTAACTTATATGATTGTGACACATTGTTATAACTCCTTTGTTTCTTGGGTAGTTTATCATCCCAATTACAATGAGAGGATGCTTGTCAGAAGCTGTTAGAACTGCTATCTACAAGATCAGTGGCATTGTCAAGTATGCTTACTATCATATCACCTTCATTATATTTCATACAATTTTAAATGATGGGTATAAAATATTGAATCTTATAAGTGAAGTGCATGTGGAATAGGTGGATCTCACAAAAATAGATCTCTAAATCAATCATCAAGAGGGCTAATGTGGACTCCATTGAAGCTATGTGCTTGCTTGAGAAGTACTTTCCCTCAATGACTCAGGTGAACTTGCTTGTACACGTAGTTGTGCTGAGGTCACCATTGCAGGAACCGTTCATAGTTTTTGGATGTTTTTCCTTGAAGGGTTTATGAAAACTTTGAAGGGATTTGGAAGGCAAAGAGCTAGACCTGAAGCAAGCATGGAGGAGGGATGGCTTGTGCAAGAGTCATTGGTATACATCACACCATTTCTTGCATCCATGGATCTCTATATGCCACATGCTTGGAACATCAAGGACGATGATCGTGTCATTGCAGAGATTCCCCAAGGAAAGGGGTTGAAAGAAAGATGAGCAAAGAGCAAAGAGAGAAATCCAATAAGTTTTTTGTCCTCAATAGTCTCGAGATGCAAAGATAGGTGGAGACATGAATGCACAGGCAGAGGGTGCCATATCCAATAGACCTTGATCTTCTCCCTAGACACATGTCCCATGATTGGCTATAGAAGCTCTTCGTGAAGCCGAATATTATGGAGAGGACATAACCCATTGAGAGGGGGAGCTTGCAGTCGAATGCATGCCACATGTAAGTGTTTTAACTTTCTACTTAATTTTGGTTTTTATGATCACAATTGCTACAAAATGCATCCTCATTGTTTTAATCATGTTATTTTGTAGTACAAAAAGTACAGTGCATTATGGTCACATGGACGGCATTTTCATGTGGAATGCATTGATTCAAGGAGAGTCACATATGATTGTGGGTTCATGGCTAACTTTGTACAAGATAGCCAAGCAAGTGCTTCTGATACCAATCTTCTCTCCCGGTAGTTAGATTATTGTGGGACCATACATGACATCTATGAACAGGTACAGACTAATGAATTTATTGAAGGCTAATATCTTCATTTTCAAACAAATGTTGCTAGATGTTCATATATATATATACTTTTATACTTCAGCATAAATGAATGTAATGACTAGCACCTAATTTGTATCTTTAACATAGGTGGTCTTTCATCTGGATCGTTTGGATCCAAGATGGTGGTACATGGTCCAAGTTGCTCCTCGAAGCAACCATATTTTTGAAGATAGGAATGTGGATACAGAGATGCTGGTAAAAGATCCAAATAATGATGTCGATGGATCTAGGGAAGAGGATGAAGATGATGATATATGCGCCAAGAAGAAGGTGGCAATAATGACATTGTAATGGAGGAAGTTGGAGATTAGGACTTTGGGGAAGAAGAGGGAGAACTAGAGGTCAGTCAACTAGAGGATCAAGTCTTAGGTAGACATACAATAGGGGATGATGATGTAGGTGATCAATTGTGTGTAAACCTTGACATAGACTTATTTGGCATGCAAGATGGCTCAAGATGAAGCCGTCGATTCATAGTTTTGACATCGACAAGACTTCCTATGTGTAATTTGGCCCTCACATTTTTATAGTGACATTTTGTACATTAATTTGTATGTCAAGTTCACTATCATCTTTTTTTTAAAGAGTGGGTTTTTTCTTAAATTTTATACAAAATCTACTTCAAAAGTATCTATAAAAATGAATTTGTACCTTGACAAGTCCAAAATAAGTGTTACAAATTGATGGCTTTGTTATGCTTATTTCTTCACCCAATCCTTCACTCGCTTTCTTTGTCATATTACAAAAAGCTATTATCATGGTAAATTTTCTTCATTGCACTATCTCCTTTTACTTTCTCCTTAGCGAGCATCCTTAAAAACTATTGCATATGCAAAATACTTGGGTCTAGAATTCTTAGTTTTCCTTCTATCAAATATTTCTTCATGTGCTTCTTGGTTTTTTCTGTCTTTCTTTTCAAAGCACCATGATTGTTTCTGTGGGTTGATCTCAAACTAACTCATGCTTTGTGACCTATAAAATTAGTATACACTGTGTTGTTATCCACATATTTGTCTTGCATCTTGGAAACATTGTATTCATAATTTTTGGAAATTTTCTCTTGTTTTGACTTTTCTCCCAAACCAATCACCTTCACTTGATATTGACCTAGTAGACTCAAAAAAGGATGTTTTTCAAAACACTATATACATCTATCTCTGCAAATTATGATTTGTGGAAGCAAAGGTGCAAGTATAGTGAGCGGGAAAGTGAATGTGACGGGCCACATGTGACACACCCCTTAATATGTGGCCACATAGGGCTTGATCCTTACATGTCTACCTAATTCTTGAGCCTTCTATTATTAGCTAAATTTTAGTTATTTTTTAAATTATAATTAATTCTTTAATTATTAATTTCTATTATTAATTATTAACTAATTTTTATTACTAATCCTTCTCTATTACTAAATACTTTTTTATTAATTATTAACTTATTCATTTTTATTATTTTTTGTTAAGTCTTTAGCTTCTTTTTAAGATTTAGAGTCCTTGATTTCCAACAATGGATGATGCTACTCACCTCCACTTCAGCCAAGCCCTCTTTATTTGGAAGCCATTCCCATTTCTTTTCCAAACAAGGCTCATAAAGCTGTTTCATGGTATACCTCTTTGGGAGATTTTTTAATAGTTTTAGTTCATACCATAATGTTGTGAATGTGCTAGGGATTCCCATTTCATCCCTTGCTATTCGAGCAACCTTTGCAACCCAAATTGGTCCCCCTTGGTCATCCAACTCTGATTTTGGATTTGGATCTGCTGCACAAACGATAACAAAAAGTACCTGTTGGATTTGATCGGATGGTATAAACTCTGGCAGCATCTTATCACCCTTCCTACCACAATTTATGAGGCAAAAGGCATTGCTCAACTTCTTCCATATCTTTAGCTATAGTGGACTTTCTAGCAAATGTAGCATCTTCTCTTGATTCAATTTGTTGCTGGCAAAAAAGATCTGAGTACATTATACTGAGTAAATTTTCTTTCTCTTTTAAACATTTGAGAAGAGATTCATTTGCCGTGATTATCTCCGTAATTTTCTCAGAATGCTCTAGGTATTTTTGCATCATACTCCTAACATGAGAAATGAATGCTTGCAAGCCTTTCATTTCATCCATGTCAAGTGCTTTGTTTTTTGTGAGAACTAATGTAGTCTCCTCCAAGGGGATTATTTGTTCTAGTAATGTGTATGGCGCACTCCATAAATGATGTGTCCACTAAGTAGTACTTCCATTGCATCACTAGAGTGTTGTCATGCATGCTAAATCGGAAGTAGTGTGGATTTGTGTGCCCACATAGTGCATCATCTCCTCGTTTTAAATGAGGCTCTATGAATGCTCTCTACTCTACCATCCTCTCCAAGATAGCCACTTCTAACTCTTTCTTTTAAGAACCTCTGATTTTTTTCCCAATTCGACATTTCATGTCATCCATTGTCAAAACATCCCTGGACTTCAACTCTCCAGAGATAATACTAAATATTTGATCTACGTCTTCGTGTGTATGGGCAACAAGAAGAAAACCGACTTCCACTTGTTCAAATATTTTCAAACCAACTAGCATAGAGCACAAATAAGAAATGTATCTATTCTTATTTTCTCTCCAGCAATTATCAACATGTATACACAAGATGTGAGGTAAACGTCCACATGCATCCTTGACCTTTCGTATTGCTTTCATGATGGATTTTGCTACTTGGTTACTATCATGTTCATGCAATCAATCAATCCATAGATCACAAAAGAGTCAGAATCTGTGTACTAATACATCTAAAATAGCTTCTTTCCAAGAAGAGAATACACCATTCTAGCCTCTTGCACATAACGTAAATGGATTTCTCTCCATCTTCTATATTTTCCTCTACATTTCTCGCCTTATTGTGCTCAGTGGCATTTTTCAATTCATCACATGTCTTGCATTTTGACATTCTTTGGTTTGATGGAGTCTTCGCATTGCAAAATTGTCCACGCCAAATTTTATAAAAAGTAGCTCTAGAAATTTCTCTCTCTTCTCTATCTTGTAATGTTCTGATAACGGACTCTAGTACCACCTTACTTATCATTCCTAGAGGAAGAGGAAGTTGGCACCTGATACTGCCATCTGGCATTGTTTGTGGAAGATGAGGTTGTGGCAATGCATTGTCTTCACAGATTTGCTTTAAAGTTGTGGCTACATTCAAGGTGCTTCTTTGTTCTTTTAACTTGGACACATTTCCATGAACTCCATGAATCACCTTATCTTTGACCTCTACCCATATGCCCCAGTAGGTACCATGTGGTAATCCACTTAACAACTAGTATCCTCGGTTACATATGACTAGTCCATTAACCACCGGCATCAACCGAGGTTTGCATAGCATTGTCTTTAAGACGTCTTTAGGTTGTTGAAGGAAGCAAAGAAACTCTTGAAGAAGATGATTATGTCTATTTGGCCTTGTCTTGCTCCAAATACCTACACGTATAGCCTCACAATCCTTGCGGATACTTCAAATCCACTTCGGGGTGAATCACCTTAGTGATTATTATCACACACCTTTTCTCATCGCAACGTTGAAAGTGACACAAGCTCATGGGATCAATACTCTGTATTTGCCCAAAGGCAACCACTTCATTTTTTCTATACAATACCACATCTAAACCCTTTTCAAGAGTGAAATCTTGCATTGGGAACAAAGATAATTTAATTTAGTAATGAAAATAAAAAATATAATTTAATTTCTTCTAAAATAATTAAAGTGTTTAAGATTTGAACCCTAACCCTAAACTCTAAAGACTAAATTCATATATTTAATATCTATTTATTTAAAAGTATATAAATATAATATTTATTATAGTTAATCAAAATATATTATTATTTTAATAGATTATGATATATTAAGATGCAAAGTATATATTGTAAATTTTAAAAAACTTTCATATAATTTAAGATTTAAATATATTTATTTAGAATTAATAGGGATATTTATTTTCTAATATATTAAGGTTTCATTATATTACCATATAGTAAGATATAAAATATTTATTTCAAACTTTGACACTCTCCAACTGTACATGTTGACCTATAATCTCCCACACGGGGACACAGAGCAAGAGCGAGAGAGAGAGAGAGAGAGAGAGAGAGAGAGAGAGAGAAAGAGAGAGAGAGAGAGAGAGAGAGAGAGATAGATAGATAGAGAGAGAGAGAGAGAGAGAGAGAGAGAGAGAGAGAGAGAGACCCAGTGGAGCGCGTCTCTAACTCGTTGTAGATAGGTCCTAGTACTCGTCTTTCTTCCCATGAATCATGCAAGGGTGTATTTATAACCTATGTATGTATCTTTGATGGACATGATGCTTTGCACAAGCTTAACTTTAGTAAGATTAAGGCCTGTGCAAAGTATCAGACACTGGGAATATCATTTGCACACTTGGACATGCATATTTTCTTGTTCACTTACTTGAAACCATGCATCATGCATGAGTATTAAAAGCATGAAATATGCTTTTTGTGGGCATGACACTTTGCATAGGACTTAATGTAAGTCCTTGCAAAGTATCATACCCTTGGAACATCATTTGCATGGTTGGACACACATATTTCCTTGTTTTTTTATTGAAACCCTAAACCCTAAACCATCATTTAATGGTATAAAATTAGAAAAAAAATCAAAATGTACAAGTATTTTTTTTAAAATCTTATCTTTTTTAAATTAAATTGAAAAAAAAATCAAGCTGTGAAGAATTCTTTTAGAAAACTCCCATTTTGAGCTATCAACTTGAAAAAAAAACCCAAATGTGAAATTATGTTTTTTTGGGAAAAGATGCAAAAAAGTTCAAATATGTATTTTTTTTTTGAAAAGCCTAATTTTTGCTAAAAATTTGGGAAAAATGGAAAAATATATAGAATCCCCCATTTTTAGATATAAAATTGAAAAGATCCTTCAAAAGTGAATTACATTTTTGGGAAAGAAATTTATTAGAATATCAAAGTAGAAACATTTTCTTAAAAACCGTCATTTTTTGCTATTAATTTGAATTTTTTTTCTCAAATTTAGAAATATTTAGATGAAGGTATGGCTTAAGTCACACCTTGAAAGGAAGCCTTCTCTAAAACAACATATGGTGTATGCCATATGTTAGATTGCTTTCAATTTAAAATGGAAAGATTTTGATTTCTTTTCTTAGAGGGTGGTAGCAAGCTAAGGGTGTCCACTTTTTGTTCACTCCCCAATCCTTAGGAGGTGGAAAAACAAGCTTTTTAGCACACAAAAATGCAAATCTCACCTACTTCCCTATGGATCTAGTCTTTGAAGTCTTCTGACACAACATCACACTTGCTATTGTGCACACAATTGTATAGTCTGATCGAAAATTCGATGCACACACAAAAAATTTCTTTGTGTCACACGGCATGGTTCCAGGGTGGTCACACGTTTGTCACGAACAAAGAGTGTCATATTAAATTCTAAATTTCTCACTCATTTTAGATTAAATGTTATTGAAACTTTGTAAGTGGTCTCTTTGCATTATGTAGAGCTTAACTTGATTTATTGGTAATTTTTTGAATGATTTATCTAATTATAAATAATTATTTATAATAAATAAAGTCATAAAATACATGCATTTTAGTAGCACACCACATTTTTTTAGTATTTTGAATAATTAAGCAAATCCAATTCGGTGGAAGGTTAGTAGGCACATAAGGGTGTGTGGTTGAATCATCAAATCCCAAATCCAACGGTTAGATTTAGGAAGATTGAAGTTTAATTTTTACTTTTACTCCTTAGAGGATCAACAAAGAATATTAAAAATAAATCTAGTAATTCTCAAACATAACCAAACATTTCAAAAATGTCAATATTTTTAGTCCTCTGCATGATGAATAAGAGGAAAAAATTTTGGTTAAATTTGAGTAAGGGAAATGTACGATATGGCCTCCAACAGTTAAATCTCCCTTTTGTGGGGGAAAAAGGGCCACCCAAGCCTAATACCAAGACAAGGTAGGCTTGGTATTAGGCTTGGTGAGGTAGGCTAGGACCATCACTGACCCTAGTGGCAAGCCTTTGGAGTCTGCATGCTGCCCATGTGGAAGGCTGAGTCATCAAAACCATGCCATGTTGTTAGACCACGTGGTGCCATCTCATCAAGCCATGTGATCACACAATGCCACCTTACATCATCAGCCATGTGATCACACAATGCCACCTTGGCATACCTCCTCAACCTTGCCACATCACCAATCCCTCCACCTCAATTTGCCATGTCAATCTACCACCTCATGAATGCCAACTCATCATGCCACATCACCTTTCAATGTCATCGAAGAGGCCCAGTACCACATCATGACCATGCAGGAAGAGACTATATTACCACATCATGACCATGCATGGTGCCACATCAGCCAGATGTATACACATGACGATGTGCAAGGCATACAATACCTCGATCGAGGTATATAACCTGGGTGAGGCATACAATACCTCGTTTGAGGTATGTGACCGAGGACACCTAGAGATACCTCGATCGAGGTTCATACATACATGCGTAATGCATTGAATACCTCGATCGAGGTATAAGGTCTGATCAAGGTATATGATCGGGGCTCTGGGCATAGCAGACCTCTCCACCAAAACTAAGCCAATTAGTATCAATCTTAGCACCTCTCCACCAATAATAATGAAGAGCAATCTAAGAGCAATCTAGTGGATGAGTTGAGGCTCTCTATAAGACACCACGTTTTGGTTCATTTCACCCATTCTTAGCCATTCTTACCTCCTCATCACTTTGTCACACCTTCCATCCTACTTTCATTGAGAATGGGTTCTCAAAGCCATAGAGCTAGTAGACGTGAAAGATGTAGGAACCCCCCCCCAAATCTCATTGACGAGGAGCGCAAGCGGAAGGCTCGTGAGCGCAAGAGAGCCTCTAGAGCTCGAGCTCGCGCTGCCACCACTGATCCACCTCCAGCTCTACCTCTACATCCCACCTCCACCCCCACCCCCACCTCCATTGTCCCCCCATGCTCATCCGCTCCCCTACCTCTAGCCTTCGCCCTTCCCCTAGCCACCTACATTTTGGCCTCCACCTCTACCTCTTCCCCCTCCACCCTCCCCCCTCCCCCTCCCCCTCCCCCTCCCCCCGCTCCGCTTGGCGCCTCCCTTCCCCCGTCCACCCTACCATCTCCCATTGATCCCCTTGCCCCACCTTGCAGCAGCAGTGTTGCTTCACGACGTGACTTGCCGAAGTCCACTATCCGTCGTCGTACTAGCAAGATTGTGCAGTCTTTTTTTTGTGACCTCACGCCAGCTTCGCAGTCTTCTCTTCTTACATCCCTGATTGATCACCCTGACTTGGTAGAGTGTAGGAGGCTTGCTGGTCTTGGTGCATGTAGAGATAGGGTTGTATCTAGCGAGGTCCTTAGCAGTGTTCGACGTTCCTATGCTTCTATTAAGCATAGGAACTCCAGTGATGCCTTGGCAGCACGTCGTGCTATTGTGGCTGCCATTAGTAGACCTCATATGATAGGCCATGTGCGTACCGCTTCACGTCTTCTTCAGATTGCACTGCGCACATTGCGAGCAGGCATCATTAGGAGGCAGAGTCTAGAGGATAGTGAGACTGATGCTCTTTGGGCTTCGAGTGGTCGTGCACCTCGCAGCGATCGATTGTTGGATGATTCCACTAGGTCCTTCATACAACAGTTTTGGGAGGAGCATTGCAGAGCATCCCCGGTGTTCAAGAAGGCATTGCGGAAGAGGGTGTCACGCGGTGTGTACATTGAGCATGGTGCATGTTTTTTGGAGTGTACCCAGACTGAGTTGTACACTCAGTTTGTAGAGGCGCACCCGGAGTTCAAGATTGGGCAGAGGTCATTTGAGCGATGCAGGCCATGGTTTGTGCGATGCTCTCAGGAGCGTGACACATGCTGTTGTCGGTACCATGTGGATTTTGGATTGATGTATGACGTATTCCGTTCCCTTGATGGTCATAGGGGAGTGGTTCCTACTAGCCCTCGCGACTTCATTCATTCCATATTGTGTACATGCGATGGTGATGCTTTATTCCACTCCCTTGATTGTGTGGAAGGCACGTGTACTTTGTGTGGTGACTTTGCTAGAGTGCCACGAGTTGCACTAGATACTTGTGATGTGCAGATGGTTCGTTGGCAGCAGTATGAGTACTGTACCTTGACATTAGATGGTGGTGCACAGTTGAGGAGGTTGCAGCTTGTGGGGAAGGACACACCACGTGTTGTATTCATTGACTGTTTTCGAGGGAAGCTGTACCGCTACATACGCCACTCGCACACTGCGAAATGGGATGATCGTCAGTTTCGTGCATGTTTGAGGACATTTCCTATAGGGGTGGTTGTCTCAGTGGTGGACTTTGCGGAGAATTACACCTTTGCACCACAGCATGAGATCCAATCGGAGTATTATTTCTCCGAACAGGTGACGTGTGATTGAGTATTGATTTTTTCCCCGCCTCATTATATTGAATTATTTCAATAGTCATATTTTTTTTCAATGCCATATTGCAGGTTGCTATATTTGTGCACATTAGCTATCGTCATGGACAGGCTCATGTGGATGGCATTGATAGCACCATGGACTCACGCATCATTGTGCGAGAGTATCACTTCTACATTAGTGATGATCGATCGCATGATGCCCATTTTGTGCAGCATTGCTTCACTTTGCATGATAGTTTCTTGAGGGATCATGGTGTCACATGGCAGCGGCGCTGGATCTAGTCAGACGGTTACGGTGGTCAGTTCAAATCCGCTAGACAGTTTTATTGGTTCTGTAGATGGCACCGTGAGATAGGCATTCCGATCACATGGAGCTACTTCGAGACAGGGCACGGTAAGGGAGAGCACGATGGTGCAGGTGCTTGCGTGAAGCGTGCTTTGCATCGATACCAGTTGCGTCACAGTGCCGATCGCTTCAAGGATGCACATGATGTGGTGCGGTGGTGCAGCCACAGCACTTATCCACTAGTGCTACGTCCTCGTTTCAGTCACGTGACGATAGGGTGGTGAGCCGGTATTTTTGGTGCGTGGACATTGGGAGTCTTGATCGGTCGAGGCCTTTTGATTGTCGTTCTGTGCCTGGCACTCTTGATTTCCATTCCATGAGGAGCGTAGGTGAGTCTCACCCCGCGATCTTTTCTCGACGGTTTGCATGTTTTTGCTCTGCATGCATTGATGATGATTGGGGAGGGTGCTCCATGATACCATGGGCCGATCCATGGGTACGGCGAGTGCTTTCTCCCTTCCAGCCTTGGGAGGAGATACATGATGATCAGGATGCGGGATTCAGTTCCTCTAGAGATTATGACCAGCTTACAGATATTTTGCGTATTGGTGATATCTTCGCGGTTATTGCTTTGGAGGGCAATGAGGAGGGTGTGGATTATTACTTGTTGTGATGCTCTATGCTGAAGAGTGTGCTAAATGAGGATACAGTGGATGGGCATGGGATGCACTTCAATGCTCATAGCATGATCGTAGGTGGCCACTATTTTCAGCAGATACAGAGGCGTGGTCGCTATATTGAGTTCCAAGAGTACATGGCGGATCAGGAGGCATACATGTATTCTCATCTTATTGTTGGGATCAAGATTACTTTGAGTCGTGTTCGCACTCGCAAGGCGACGTCCACTCCACGATGGCACCTTGCAGTGGCGGATCATGAGAGCATACTTGCAACTATTGGCATGAGAGCTGATCCTGAGGAGTAGCACATTACATATCATATTTTTTGGGATCATCAGTTGATCAGATTGATTTTTATTGGGTATCACTAGTTGATTACACTTTTTCGTATTCGATATGTATGGGCTCACTGTGTGACCGTACCATTGTAATTTTCATGGACTCATATTTTGTATTTCACTATGATGGCTGTATACACGTTCATACACAATATTGTATTAGATTCTATTTTTAACATGATGTCCAATGTCTTCTCAATGGGATTTGTTGTGTTTGTAATACAAAAAATTGTTTATTAGTAGTAATGTTGTAATTTGTTTTGTGCTTTAGGACATTTTAAAAACGTGACTAAGAAAATTCACGCACGTACTAACGAAATACGCATGTGGACTTGCTTGTTGGGGATGAAACTTCGCACGACTCTTAGGCCACCGTAGACATACATCCACGCCAGATTTGGTCTGAATTGATTTGGTATGCGCCACGTGGAAGGTATAATGCGTACATTTTTACAATCCCTACTAGCACTCGTGACTACGTATGAGCTATGGCGCATGTACTAACGAAATGCACGTGTGGACTTATCTGTTGGGAATGAAACTTCGCACGACTCTTAGGCCACCCTAGACATACATCCACGCAAGATTTGGTCTCCAACTTATTTGGTATGCGCCACGTGGAAGGTATAATGCGTACATTTTTACAATCCCTACTAGCACGACTACGTGTGAGAAATGGCGCACGTACTAACCAAATATGCATGTGGACTTATCTGTTGGAGATTAAACTTTGCACGGCTCTTAGGCTACCGTAGACGTATATCCACGCAAGATTTGGTGCCCAACTGATTTGGTATGCGCCACATGGAAGGACAGCTGTGTACATTTTTACAATCCCTACTAGCACGACTACGTATGAGCTATGGCGCATGTACTAACGAAATACGCATGTGGACTTATCTGTTGGGAATGAAACTTCGCACGACTCTTCGGCCACCCTAGACATACATCCACGCAAGATTTGGTCTCTAACTTATTTGGTATGCGCCACGTGGAAGGTATAATGCGTACATTTTTACAATCCCTACTAGCACGACTACGTGTGAAAAATGGCGCACGTATTAACCAAATATGCATGTGGACTTAGTTGTTGGCGATTAAACTTTGCACGACTCTTAGGCTACCGTAGACGTACATCCACGCAAGATTTGGTCTGAATTGATTTGGTATGTGCCACGTGGAAGGTACAATGCGTACATTTTTACAATCCCTACTAGCACGACTACGTATGAGCTATGGCGCATGTACTAACGAAATATGCGTGTGGAATTATTTGTTGGGAATGAAACTTCCCACGACTCTTAGGCTACCGTAGAGGTACATCCACGCAAGATTTGGTGCCCAACTGATTTGGTATGCGCCACATGGAAGGACAGTTGCGTACATTTTTACAATCCCTACTAGCACGACTACGTATGAAAAATGGCGCACGTACTAATGAAATACGCACGTGGACTTATCTGTTGGGGACGAAACTTCACACGTCTCTTAGGCTACCCTAGCCGTACATCCACGCAAGATTTGGTCTCCAACTGATTTGGTATGCGCCACGTGGAAGGACAAATGCATACATTTTACAATCCCTACTAGCACGACTACATATGAAAAATGGCGCACGTACTAATGAAATACGCACGTGGACTTATCTGTTGGGGACGAAACTTCACACGCCTCTTAGGCTACCCTAGACGTACATCCACGCAAGATTTGGTCTCTAACTGATTTGGTATGCGCCACGTGGAAGGACAAATGCATACATTTTTACAATCCCTACTAGCACGACTAAACCCTAAACCCTAAACCCTGGACCCTAAATCCTAAACCCTGTTGGGTATGAAACTTCACACGCCTCTTAGGCTACCCTAGACGTACATCCACGCAAGATTTGGTCTCCAACTGATTTGGTTTGCGTCACGTAGAAGCAATCCCTACTAGCACGACTAAACCCTAAATCCTAAACCCTAAACCCTGGACCCTAAATCCTAAACCCTGTTGGGGACGAAACTTCACACACCTCTTAGGCTACCCTAGATGTACATCCACGCAAGATTTGGTCTCCAACTGATTTGGTTTGCACCACGTAGAAGCAATCCCTACTAGCACGACTAAACCCTAAACCCTAAACCCTAAGCCCTGGACCCTAAATCCTAAACCCTGTTGGGGAAGAAACTTCACACACCTCTTAGGCTACCCTAGACGTACATCCACGCAAGATTTGGTCTCCAACTGATTTGGTTTGCACCACGTAGAAGCAATCCCTACTAGCACGACTAAACCCTAAACCCTAAACCCTAAACCCTGGACCCTAAATCCTAAACCCTGTTGGGGACGAAACTTCACACGCCTCTTAGGCTACCCTAGATGTACATCCACGCAAGATTTGGTCTCCAACTGATTTGGTTTGCACCACGTAGAAGCAATCCCTACTAGCACGACTAAACCCTAAACCCTAAACCCTAAACCCTGGACCCTAAATCCTAAACCCTGTTGGGGACGAAACTTCACACGCCTCTTAGGCTACCCTAGATGTAAATCCACGCAAGATTTGGTCTCCAACTGATTTGGTTTGCGCCACGTAGAAGCAATCCCTACTAGCACGATTAAACCCTAAACCCTAAACCCTAAACCCTAGACCCTAAATCCTAAACCCTGTTGGGGACAAAACTTCTCACGCCTCTTAGGCTAGCCTAGACGTACATCCACACAAGATTTGGTCTCCAACTGATTTGGTTTGCGCCACGTAGAAGCAATCCCTACTAGCACGACTTAACCCTAAACCCTAAACCCTAAACCCTGGACCCTAAATCCTAAACCCTGTTGGGGACGAAACTTCACACGCCTCTTAGGCTACCCTAGACGTACATCCACGCAAGATTTGGTCTCCAACTGATTTGGTTTGCGCCACGTAGAAGCAATCCCTACTAGCACGACTAAACCCTAAACCCTAAGCCCTAAACCTTGAACCCTAAATCCTAAACCCTGTTGGGGACGCAACTTCACACGCCTCTTAGGCTACCCTAGACGTACATCCACGCAAGATTTGGTCTCCAACTGATTTGGTTTGCACCACGTAGAAGCAATCCCTACTAGCACGACTAATCCAAAATATCGCAAAATCACCTATAGTCAATATTATTTTTCCCATATACATGCATTAATTGCCAATTGTGTTGATTTCTCTTCTTTATGTTCATTATCTTTTATATATGCATAATAATTAGATTGGTGCATTGGCAAATGTCATATTAAGGAAATTGAAATAGTCCTTAGAAACTTGGAAGGCATATGCGATTGTGATTTGGAAGGCACATGTGATTGTGGTTCGAATATGACAAATAATTAGGTCTTGTTTTCTTTGACCACCAATTAGCACAAGTATTGTTAACAATAAGAAACAAATTAAACACTGAGTCATAATAAATAACAGCAAAATCATGCAAAGGACAAGTCTAACTCCATTTTTGAAAAAAATCCCCAAAAAATTTATATTTTTAAAAAATTGTAGGGACAAAATATACGCTTCATGTCAATAATATTAAAAAACTAGAATCGTAAAAAAAGAATGCATAAAATATTACTTATATTTTATTGCAGAACCTAAAAATGTCTAGTATTATCATTTGCAAAAAGTATTCTCTCCTTTAATTTAAAAAACATGACAAATTGCAAAGGAGAAGAAACTGCTTCATTCAACTAAGAGAGTTGCTAGAGCTTTTTCTTTGAAATACCAATTGTTTTCTATGCAAGTGCCCATATCAAATCCATATACAAGAATTTCTACACCCTACAAACTAAGCATGTCCACACATTGGTGATTTCTCGAATTTTTTCCTTTTGTCATGTTGTTTAAGTATCTCCAGATCACACATTCCCTCAAGTTCATTGGTGTTGAAAGAATTTTTTATCAATTGATTTACACATAGGTAACAACATTGCCCTCGGAGTCATGGATAAGTTTTGTACCAATATACATTTCTAGAATACTTTTAGTAAATAGCATAAATTGAAAGTTGGTAAAATTGATGTTACTTTAATATATAATTTCATTTGATGAAACAATTTTACATTGGGCTATGGCATTGTCTAAAAAAAGTAATTTTCTTTTTATACAAATTAGTTTATCAAATGGTTGAATTTCAACATATTTTGATATTAAGATGGGAAGGCATATATGGAGTCCACGACCATAAAAGAGGTCTATTCAAAGCAAACATGTCTCTAGATTTAGATAGAAACCCAACGATTAAAAAGATGAAACCGTAAACAATCATGATTACTACAATCTCACTACAATTTATCATTTTACTCTATTTCGTCATGTTGGTTTGATTGAGAGCTCCAGCCTTTTTGAAAATATAGATTTTAGTTTAAAAAGGCTAGATTTGGAAGCATGAATATGACAATAGTTGTCTTTTTGAAAAATTGATGAAAATTTGGATTTTGAAACACACTTTATTGACAAACATGAATAGAATAAAATTTTTGTTTAAAAAATGAAAAACTTTTATCAGCAAAATAAAATTTTCATCCAAAAAAAGATGAATTTTGATATGTTTAATGTTTAATGTTTACAATTAATGTTTAATGTTTACAATTACTTCACATGGCATTCTTTTTTAAATACCTTATGTATTAAACAAACTATAAACTGAGATAAACAAAGTGTGAAGAACATCATGAAAGTACGAAAATGCTCATACATCATAAAAGTGGGAACAATATCATGAAAGTACCAAAATGAATCTGTACATCATCATCATCATGCTGCAAAAGTGCATCCCTATACAAGAAACGTGTGAAGCCTAAACAATCAATCTGAATCCGAATCTGATAACTCTACATATGATCCTCTAGTGGAACGCTGATGTGGCTCCTGTATGACCCGCTGCCCAATCGTCCGCTGTGTGCCCTCAGGCAAAGCCGGCTCAGATGGGCCAGCCTCATCCTGATGAAGAGGAGGGCATGCTGCACGCGCCACTGCTGCCATCTCTACCTCCCTCGCCTCCTCTATGTACGCGCGTCTCAGCTCCCATAGCCGTGCATCTGCGAATACTCGTGCCTTAAATCCAGCGCGAGTAATCGTCTCTACATGTGAAAGACGCTAGTCTCGGCCCCGCCCTAGCTGCTGCTCCACCCACTGCTGCAATGATGTCTGTAGCTCTGCCTCTCGCTCAATCCGGCGTGCCTCCTCCGCTCGTGCCTCGTCACCTGGCATGAAATCACCATACGAAAAGCGTCGTGGAACGCATGATGCAACCACCGATGTATCCGCACCCTCCTGCATCAGCAACGCTCTCTGTGCCTCCTCCCTGTAGTGCTCTGTTAAGACTACACGGGCGAATGGATCAACAGCCTGACGATGACCAGGATATAGATCATCCATGCCCAGTCCTCTGTATGTCGCCACATCAATGTCAGCAAAGCATACAGGGCACACTGAACGTGCCACCATGTGGCAGGTCATGCAATGGAGATGTGCGATGTGGCCGCACCCTAGTCCAAACCACCCTACGGTGTCAAACTCCATACTTTCCTCAACAAAATGGTCATGCAGAGCATAAAAATCGCACTTCTATTGATGCTATCCGATGTATGCTCTTGGGATGATACAGTAATATCTCAAGCAAGGAAAGCCGGAGGCGCTGCGGGCAATTTATAGTTTTCAAGCGGAGGATTCAGGAGGCTTCCACAGCCTACGACACACGCAGTACGCGAGGAAACGATCGAGCTCACCACGAGGGTCACGTGAGTGGTCGCCAACGAACATATGGATTTGGTTCAGGATTCAGGCCCAGGGAGTCTGTCGGTGCCTTTCCGTGCCCAATGCTTAGCCTATCGATTGGCGAGCAACGATGGGAGCGCTCTAGGTTCAAATTTGAAGGTAATGGATTATGGAGCAAGCTTACTCACACTCGAGCCATTGTAATAGGAACACCTGCGTTCCTGCATTGCATTGTGAATGAAGCGAGTGGAAGCACCATCCCAACAAAGACACAAGCCACGAAGGAGAGTGATCATTTGTAAGGAATGCAAAGGCTGTGGTCATCATGGAACTAAGTGTTGGGCATATTTGATACGAGTTTACCGATTTCGGAAGATCATCAGAAAGGTCCTCAAGTACATTGCTCAAAAGAAGGATGCTAGACCGCACATTCCTTATCCAAAAGCTATGGTGCTAGCACATGAGATTGCTCAAAAGTTTGATAAAGTTTAGTTCAAAGAAGACGATTATCCCTTCGCAATCCTCCCAATTCTTGCAACAACCTGGGGGGTCTATCTCAGGGGCATACCCCCACCCCTATCTTGGATGTATCCACTGCCTCCATCTCACATGTATGGTCCTCCCTTAGAGCCTTACCCTCAATAAGGAGTATATCCTCAATCTCCGCTTGGAAGATTTTCCAGCCTCACCCGCCAGCCCCTCTCCTTGCTACTCCCCCGACCCCTCCTGCTAAGGAACCCGGAGTCAATGACCTAGCCAAGGCCCTGAATGATCTTCATCTTGAGATGGTGGGCATCAGATATCAAGCCAATCACCCTCCAAGAGAACATGCCAATGTTGTGTGCTACGAGTGCCACCAGAAGGGTCATTATCACACGGAATGTCCTAATATTCCAAGGGTGAATCTTCTGAGTGAATTAGGCACCAAGGATTTTGACATAAAGATTCTTGACCTCAGAAAATGAAGTCGTACCACCTCGGACCCCTCTCCAAACCATGGACCAGGCTGCCCCAAGAAGAAGGTATTCTTCTCATAGCCCTCAGATGTTGAGATGGCAGACCCACCAACAGAGAAGACTAAAAGATCTCGCAGGAGTAAGTGGTCGCCCTCAGATTTTTCCATCGGCTCAGGGCAAGAGGACTATTCGGTCGTTTAGGACCTTGCTCATCGGTCTTTGAGCATCATGCTCCCTCAACTAATAGCATTAAGCCCTAAGGTGAGACGTGAGCTGTAGCAAGGGCTCTCAACAAGGAGCAAGAAAAAGGGAAAGGTACAAGAGGTCTCTTCTATCTCTAAAGAAATTGATCGGCACCCACATACAATAGATGTCATCATAGATAATTGTCGTGTCAAAAGTGTGTGTTGATGGGGGAGCTGCATGTAATATCATGGTGCCTCTAATTATGAAGAAATTTGAAATGCACAAGGCGTTCCTCCACTTGACTCAATGTAGTAGATGGTCGACGACTCGCCACCCTGGGAGTCATTAAGGATTTGCCCATCACTGTCAATGGGTTGACCACCACTGTCAATTTCTATGTAGTGGACATCAAAGATATAGGCAAGATTTATCCAGCCATACTCGGGAGACCATGGTTGAGAAAGAGTGATGTAGTCAGCTATTGAAAGACAGAACACATGTCTTTTGGTACTTCTAAGGAGAAGATCGTGGTGCAACTAGGTGCCATGGAACCAAAAGAAGAAGAGGAGCAAGACAGTGATACTCTCTCATCCTTGATGTCTAAATCAATGGAAGAATCAAACCGGGGGAGTTCTCAGAGGAGGAAGTTTACATGATGGGGGTGTCTTCGACCCCGCCACCTGTATAAAAGGTAATAGCTAGTCCTCAACAGCTTGAATCTATGCTTTCCCCAGACCTCACTCCAAGTGAGAAAGATGAGTTCCTAGAAATGTTCAAAGATTTCCCTGACCTCTTCGCAACTAGCTACCGCCACCTTGTCCATGTGACTGCCATAAAGCACAAGATAGAGCTGAAGCCTGATGTGAAGCATGTGGCTCAGAAGTATTGGAGATTAGGGCCCTAAAGATCGATGCTTTGCGCTTAGAGTTGCAGAAACTTATAGAAGCTGGGTTTATTGTTCCGGTTCACAATACTGAATGGGTTTCACCAGTGGTAGTCACCCCAAAGAAAAACAAGTGGCGGGTCTGCATCAATTATAAGAAACTCAATGCAGCCACCAAGAGGGACCATCATCCTCTTCCCTTTCAAGACCTCATTCTTGAGAATGTAAGTGGTCATGAGATGTATACTTTCTGTGATGGTTACTCTGGGTTTTATCAAATCAGAATTGTTGAGGAGGATGTGCTTAAAATCACATTTGCCACACCTTGGGGGAATTTTGCATTCAAAGTAATGCCATTTGGCCTCACTTATGCTCCTGATACCTTTCAAAGATTTATGCAAATGGTGTTTGCTCCTTATTTAGGGATTTTCTTGGAGGTGTTTTTAGATAATTTCTATATATTCTCGGCATGTAAGGAGCACGTCATGAAGGTTAGGTTGGCCTTCCAAAGAATCAATGATGCGAATGGCAGCCTAAACGCTAATAAATGCACCATTGGAGCCACTCAAGGAAGGTTACTGGGACATATTGTCTCTTCTGAGGGGGTCAAGTCTGCTGACCTCAAGAAAGTAGGAGCTATCGTCAAGCTCTCCCCATCAATAACCAAACGTCGAGTACAGTCATTTGTCAATCTAGCAGGATACTATCGCCGCTTCATTGATCAATATGCTGCTTTGATGCGACCCATGACTATGATATTAAGAGATGGAGTTGATTTCTCTTGGGATGAGGATTGTGATCATGGGTTTGTACATCAAGAGTGCTCTGGCTTCAGAACCCATTCTACGCAATCTTGATTGGTCAAAGACTTTCTATATCAATCTTGGGTTTGGTGAGCACACTCTGGAGGGTATTCTTCTCTAGTAAGGGGAGGATCGGTTCATATATCCTATTCAATTTGCTTCTCGACAATTGCTCAAAACTGAACGACGCTAGTCTGAGGCTGACAAGCATGCTTTGTCTTTGGTGTTCTGCATTGAGAAATTTAAGCATTATGTTGTTGGAAAGTCGTTCATTATCATTTGTAGCAATGGTCTTGCAAAGCAGTAGGTTCTTCAATCACCAAATCCCATGGGCCGCCGGTTAGCCAAATGGTTGGTAGTTTTACAAGAATATGATTTTTCTTTTAAAATTATAAAAGGGGGTTGTTCCAACTTGAAGAATGCTTTGATTGATTTAGAGGAGTGCTTCGATGTAACCCTTATAGCGGCCATAGAAGTTGGGGATCCATGGTATGGTGGAATCTATAGGTTTCTGACCGCTTTCTCCTTTCCTTTAGAAAGTACTAGCTATGAGAGAAAGAAAATCCATAGAGATAGTAGGCGCTACACTCTCTTTGATGGGGTGTTATACCGTCAAGGCATGGATGGGGTACTAAGATGGGCCATTGATGCAAATGAAGTACCTAAGGTATTGCAACATTATCATGATGGATTTTGTGGAGGCCACTATGCTGGTGACTATACAGCTAAGAAGATTTTACATGCTGAGTACTATTGGCCGACCTTGTTCAAGGATGTCACTATGTATTGCAAAACTTGTGAACCATGCCAATTATTTAGTAGGAAGAATTTGCATCCTCGGAGACATCACCCCGTGATGTCCATCCATCTATTTCAGAAGTGGAGAATAGATTTTGTTAGGCCCCTATCCATGACTGCCTTGGCAGCCACTCAGTATGTCACTAAGTAGGTTGAAGTTGTCATCCTCCCCACTGCAAATGGTAAGGCAGTTTCAAATTTCATATTTAAATGTATCTGCACAAGGTTTTGGACACCCATGGAAATAGTATCTGACCATGGGAGTCCATTCTTAAATGAAGCAGTGGAGTTGCTCATGGATCGCATGGATATTAATCACCGCACTTCTAGTATCTATCATCCAGTGTCCATGGGACAAATAGAGCGGTGGCCTCCTTTGTACATCCATGGGAAAAATGGCCACAGGGAACAGGAGCCAGTGCGATCAGAAGGTCACTGAAGTTGTGTGGGCTTACAACATTACTCATAAAATGTCTATAAGTCACACTCCTTTTAAGTTGGTGTACGGTACTAATGCAGTTTTACCACTAGAGATAGAGATTCCGGCCTTAAGATTGGCATGAGAATAGAGGATGACAGAAGATGAACATGTAGAGGCCAGGTTGGCATAACTTGAGAAGTTAGATGAAACCCGATGCCTTGCACTACATCAAATAGAGATCCAAAAGAATTGACAAAAGGCCCGCTTGGATGCTAAAATTCGCAAGGGATGGGAAAGACACTTTGCTGAGGGGGATGTTGTGCTATGCTTTGATAATAGATTGGACCACCAAATGGATAAGAAGTTCTTGCCACTGTGGAGTGGTCCATATAAAGTCATCAAGGAACGTAGCAATGGGTTTGTACAAGTTAAGGAGCTGCATGAGCCATATGGCAAGAAGGTGATCAACAAGCATTGTCTCAAGCCTTTCTTTGTGTGTGATGGTCCCAGGCATGGAAATGTTGTGCATTCCCTACCTTGGGGGAAACTATTATGGATAAATTTGACCAAAGTAAAAAGCATAAATATGTGTGTGTGCTTGTATGTGTGGCAATAGTATAATAAAATATGATGTACATAAGGCCCAGGATTGAGGTGGCAAGGCATGACCATGTGCCACCCTTCCATGTAAGAGGACCCATAAGGTGTGTTGTACATAATCCATGGTAGTAATATTATAAAATGATAAGGTGGCATGGGTCCTCCATGCACCACCCCTCCACCTAGGCGGTCCCACACTTGCATTTAGTGAGATATGGTCCAAGGACCATGGGAGAAGTAATATAAAATAGGTGGAGTTGGATATTATATTGGATTATTCCCTCCACGTAGGATATGCCCATGTGGGGGGGGGTGTAGAAAGTCCAAGAATGCAAGTTAAATAATGGGAAAGTAGGATGAGGTGGCAAGATTCCTTGTGCCAACCTTCCACTTGTCCTCCTAGATGTTTAAACATATTATAAAATTGGGAAGAGACCAAGGGAGTATCTTAGACTTGGGATATGGGGATTGATGTATGTGAAAAAATGAGGCAAAGGGTTGTCGCACACAATTGAGAGTGCGTAACCGCCTAGCCCACATAAGACACTCTTCCATACACACCATGCATGTGGGAGGATGCATTTATTGGGAGAGACCCCCTCTCTTGGCTATAAAAGGACGGGGCTATTTCTTGATAGAACATGCTCATTCTTGTAAAGCCACCTAGCTAGTACTTTGATATCTTCCCCCTATCTTTCCTTTCAAATAAAGCATGACCCTCCTCCCTTGATGTCTCCATCTCTATATTCCACCTCCCATCATGTACATGCTCCTCTTCTCCCTTTTCCTTTCCCCGTGTGCCATAGTCCCCCTCTTCATTCCCACCCCTCTTAATCTTTTTTCCCCACCTATGGTAATGCTTCTTCCCTCACGTTTCCTTTTTCTCCATGGCCCTCAAGTGTTGCCATGCCTAGCGTCTAGCCTCATGCATTGAGTTCTTTTCTAGTTAATAGTAGTTATGGATTTGGTTGTATAGCCTCCAAATGTCATTCACGTTTTAGATGGGGATGGAGATTTTACAAGAATATTCCCAATTCGTGTTTCTTGTGTGGATTAGGAGGACATTTCATTAAGGACTGACCTTCTAGAGCTAATCACAGAAAGGAGATACCAGTAGAGTCAAATCAGGCAGAATCCCATCAACAAAAAGAGAAATAAGAAAAGAGACTAGAATGACATAGAGATTCATGAAAACAGATAGTGGAAGAAGGAGTTGTGGCTAGTGAGGAAAACATGGATGAAAGCTTAGGAGATGAGCAGTTTGTGGCCCACACACAAAACTTTGAAACTCAACTGGAGTAGGCAGAGCATGTGGCTCTCTCATAGGATGAGCAAGAATTCATAGTGTTTAACGGGAGACGAACAATATACTAGGAAAAAAGACTCTTACTTTAGAACTCAGCAAGCTCCTCAAAAAAGACCTTGGCTGAGAGAAAAAAGGAGGATGTCCAGGGGATTTGTCTTATCACCTCAAGCCAAGCCAATGAATTTCAAGAAATCAAGAAATAAAAACTCCACCCAATGATGAACAAAACACAAAAATTTTTTTCTTTTCTTAGCATAAACGTTCGAGGGTGTTGAGAGTTCATGCTCAACATCATGTGATCATGTGTGCATAGCACCATCACGTGATCATATGTGCATAGCACTAATCTTATAGAGTGCTATAAAGGAAAGGGTTAGATCCCCTAACCCTAACCCTAAAAGGGTTTGTATATATTCTATTTTTTCAACTAATTCTAGTGTACAGTTAGTCATTTGTGGTGTGCTCTCTAGCTGTGTCCTCTCTCCTCATCTCCACTCTTCTCCTCTCCCCTCTTCATATTTTATCATGGTATCAGAGCTTCCTTGTCTTCCGCTGAGACATTGGGATTCTTGAGAGTGTGAGAGAGATTGTGAGATTGAGAGTTCTCTTGAGTGATTGTGAGATTTTTTCCCTTCACTTCCGTTGAGAGAATTTCCGTCCATTGAAAGAAATTTCCGTCATTGTTCTTGAGAGAATTCTGATTGAGAGCTTATGTTTTTCATTATTGAGAGAAGAGTGAGAGAGCTTACAAAGCTTGGATATAGGGAGAGTTCATTTGAGAGAAAAGAGAGTTTTCAGAGACTATTGAGAGTTTGTGAGAGCTCTTCGTGAGAGAGATATGCTTATGACAGAGAGTCTGAGTTAGCCAAGGCCTCGACTTGCTTCTATCTCCAGCGCTGCTACTGATTGCTGTCAATTGCTCGACCTTCACGAGCATCGACCTACGCTACTCTTTCCTAGCTCCCAACGCCCACGGCAACAACAACTACGAAGCTCCTTAATTAATGAGCCAGTGAGCCACGCCAACGACCTTTTGTAGACCGATGCTCCTTCATCAACCTAGAGCTCACGCGACCTACAGCAGCTCTTAGTCTTCGGTGTATTGTGACTACTTCAACCCTGTGACTCCACTCCATAGGCCTACAAACCGAAGGATAAAGCAAGCCTCCACGACTGCTCGCCTACGAGCCAAAGCATCGACAGACGGCCATATCGGCACCACAACGTACACGCAGAAGCGCTCCTCGGCCTCGATTTTTTGCTTGTGATCTTCAATGCCAGCTCCACCGGGATGAGATGCAAGCAACCAGTGTCGCGGTCCATTTCCTATCTAGCACAGCTCCTCCAGCAGCCACGGGCTGCATCTCGACCAGCTTCGACAGTTCGCTCCTCCAGCGACGGCACATGGTAGTGAAGGTCCAAACGGCTCCATCGACGTGGTTCCTCTTCTCCGGCTACATCTGCGACGTGCTAGGCTGCTCCATCTGCGGCTCCATAGCCCTCGCAAGCCATAAAAGCTGCGCACATAGACTCCAACGTAGAGCCAACGTGCGCCTTCGCGACGGAATCGAAATCTTCGTCAGAATCTTTGATCGATTCTGGTGCCTCACGTTCCAACACATGGCAGATAGGGTCGGTCAGCAACCCTAGGTTTGGTTACCCACCAGTGGTCAGTCACTTGACACATGGCAGATTTGATCTACCCAGGGTTAGGTTCAGTCAACCATAGTTAGGTGGTTTGATCACAATTGTGCCACGTGGCAACCTCATCTTATCTGCCACATCAGCAGACACATCATCAGTGATACATCATCAGCCACATCACCTGCCACATCATCAGTGACACATCATCAGCCACGTCACTTGCCACATCATCAATGACACATCATCAGCCATGTCACCTGCCACGTCATCAGCCACGTCACCTGCCATGTCATCAGTGACACATCATCAACCACGTCACTAGGCCACGTCATCAGTGCCACATCACTAGGCCACATCACCAGGCCACGTCATCAGGCCACATCATCACTGCCACATCACCTCTGCCACATCAGTAGTGCCACCTCAGCACTGACCCCTGAAGGCACAGTCCCTTGCCAGGCACACTGTGCACACATTGCATGTGCACACTCCTGCCACCTCAGCACAGAGCTTCACTGGCACACCTCTTGCTAAGCACAGTGCCACATCATCACTGCATGTGACTCACAGTGACACATCATCATTGAGCACCATTTGCACTCCTTTTGCCCCTCCACCTAGATCAAGTCGTATCTCTTGATCCAGGAAGAATTTGAGGGTGCTCTAAAAAGAAAAGTCGCTCGGGTTTTCGTGCTCTACGTGCTCGTTACATCACGCGCACATTTCGGTGCAAGTTACACTCACATTTGAGCCTCGTTGACAAAACCACTTCCTTCACGCACATTTGCCTCTACATCGACGCATCTGACCCAACACTTAAAAAGAACAAAAGAAAAGGAATTATTTGCTGCTCTTTCATCGATCGATGGTTGGTTTAGATCTAGATCAGAGTAGACTAGATTGCCATAGAGGGGACGCTTTGAATTCCCCAAGTTGCCAATCTAAGCCATGCGCGAAATTCCCGACTAGTACCTACTCGGAGTCAGTCCATACGCTCACATCCGATTTCACATCATTACATTACCTGAAACCTTACGTTCATCAGTTCAGTGAGCAGACTTCAGAGTTCAGAGGCAGTGCAGCTTGATTCAGTGGGCAGATAGCACTTGATTTCACACACACATGCCACCATTGTAAAGCCTATTTGGCTATCTCACGGCATCGTGCACATCAATTTTTTTTAGCCTTGTAAAGCCTCTTGGCTATTCCCGGCATCATTGCCACAAGCCTTGTAACACAGATCAGACCTTATATACTGTAGTTCTATCTTCACCGACGGTACAGAGATTTCACTTGGCATCTTCAGTGTATTTGCAGTTGATTCATACAGAGTTTTCCAGGACACTTTTTGAGTACATTGTTTGCACCATGTCGACTAGCAACCTCAATCTGGAGGCATCTGTTAAGTTAGACAACTCCAATTACGGTACATGGAAATACGGAATGGAGACCATTCTTGTGCTTTAGGACAAATGGGAGTATGTCGATGGATCTATACCTAGACCATTGACCGATCCAACCACCAGTAGCTCTACTCCATCTGTTGCCACAGCACCAGCAACGGGATCTACATCGGGATCTACATCTACACAAACAGTTTCCGCACCAATAGCAGATCTCGGGGGGGTCACTATGTATAAACCCTCTATATCACGTGCATTCAAGGCCTATATTTAAAATCCCTTATCTGTAAAAAAATTCATTAATAAAATGTACCCCTTTTCTATACAAATCTGTAAATTTTTTCCAAAACTATTTTAAATAGTCCCTTATGTATATTTATTTCTGTAAATTTTAGAAATAAAAAAAATCCTTCTGTTGAACTCACGTGATAGGGTTACATATGTTGAGTGACCCCCCCAAGTAGCAGATCCTGCCATTGCCTGAGCTCAAGTAGAATGGGATAAGAAAGACAAGTATGCCTATCACCTGATCAAGCAGAATGTGCAAGATGTCATGCTAGGACAGCTCAACACAGTCAAGACATCAAAAGAAGCATGGGATATGTTCGCAGCTCTCTACGAGTCCAAGAACACATCCAGGATTCTCACCCTAAGAAACCAGATCAACCAGAGTTTTCGCAATAGCAGTGAAACCGGTCATGCTTATGTACTCCGCATCAAAGACTACAACAATCAACTTGTAGCAGCAGGAGAGACTATGAATCCCGCAGAAATGGTTTAAGTAATCCTGAATGGACTAGGAGAAGGATATGAGAATCTAGTCCGGAGTATTGCCATCCAACGGCAAATTCCAACACTGGAAGAACTTCAGTCAGTAGTTCTACTTGGTGAAGAACTCAGGACTCAGGCCATTCAAGCACGTAAAGGTCATTCTAATGATCAAGCATTCACAGCTTCAGACAGAAGGAGAGGCAAAGGCAGAAACAGAGGTAGATCATATCAAAAAAGTGGTCATCATCAACAAAGTCAAAATCAGCATCAGCATCAGCATCATCCTCAGCAACATCAGAATCAGCAAAGAGGAAATCATTACAACCAAGGAAGATTCCAAGGACGAGGGAATGCATCCACCAATGTGTCAAACATTCAATGCAACTACTGTCACAAGTTTGGACACTATGAAAGAGATTGCTGCAAGAAGCAGTACGACCAAGGCGGTCAATCCAGCAGTAATCGAGGGAATTCCCAAGGAAGAGGAAATCATCGTGGCGGACATTCTAGTCACAGTCATTTTGCAAATGAACATGGCAATATGTTTCTTGCAAGTGAGGAATTGCATCAGACTGATACAATGCACCTAGACACTGATTTCAATCCCAAAGAGGATTTCAGCTATCAAGTCGACCAAGTGGAGTAGGATCATTGGTACATCGACAGCGGTGCATCGTCTCATATGACAAATCACCAGGAATGGTTCACAGAAATGAAGCCATTAGAAGGTCAAAAGAATGTCATCTACACAGCAGACAATACACCGAATCCGGTTCAAGGGACAGGTGTTATCCCTATGAACAATTTCACTGGTACAAAAGGATTAGTCAAAGATGTGCTCTATGTTCTGAAGCTCAGCAAGAACCTTTTGTCAGTAGGTCAAATGACGGAACACAACTACAAAGTCATCTTCGACGGTGATGAATGCACTATCAGAGACAAATTCAAAAGAGGTCAGCTAGTAGCAAAAGGTGTTAAGGAAGGACGCTTATATAGGATGCTAGCTACAGTACCAGACAAGCATGCCATGTCAGCTCAAATGCAATAGA
Source organism: Dipteris shenzhenensis (assembly GCF_047967505.1). Taxonomy (NCBI): domain Eukaryota; kingdom Viridiplantae; phylum Streptophyta; class Polypodiopsida; order Gleicheniales; family Dipteridaceae; genus Dipteris; species Dipteris shenzhenensis. The sequence continues at coordinate 21,448,998 of NC_141607.1, forward strand.
TGCCACTATCTGCAAAATGGCACAAGAGATATGGTCATGCCAACTTCAAGTACTTGTTAGATCTAAGGAATCAAAATATGGCAATTGGGATTCCGAAGCTACAGTTTCTTGGAAAAGTTTGTGAAGCATGTTGCTTCGGCACACAAAAGCAAACCAACTTTGTCAGAAGTACCTCTCGTGCACGAGGTATTCTTGATTTGATTCATACAGATGTATGGGGTTATGCCCAGACCCGCAACATCAATGGTTCACTTTATTACTTGACCTTCATCGACGACTACAACAGATATTGTTGGGTCTACTTTCTGAAAGAGAAATCTGAAGTGTTTGCCAGATTTCAAGAATTCAAAGCCATGGTAGAAAACCAAACAGGCAGAAAGATCAAGGTCATGAGATCAGACAGAGGAGGTGAATACATGTCTTCAGCATTCATGAACTTTTGCAAAAATCACGGCATTCGAAGACAATTCACATGTGCAGATACTCCTCAGCAAAATGCAAGAGCTGAAAGGAAGAATGGGACTTTAGTAGACAGTGCTAGAGCAATGCTTAGTGAAAAACATCTTCCGAATCAGTATTTGGTAGAAGCAATAGCTACAGCTAACTACTTGCTTAATCGGCTTCCTACTGAACCGATACAAGGTATGACTCCTTATGAAGTATTCACTGGACACAAGCCACGCATTGGGCATCTCCGCATATTTGGTTGCATAGCATATGCCCACATACATGATGATCATCGCAGGAAATTGGATGCGAAGTCACGCAAATGCATCATGGTTGGCTACAGTGAAGAAAGCAAAGCATACAAATTGTATGATCCCATCAACCGCAAAGTCATTATCTCCAGAGATGTAATCTTCGATGAGGAATCAGAATGGAAAACCTCACCTACACAGGAGATAGAAGCATCGACTTCACAGTCATCTACAGAACAGGTTGATGAAGAAGAGCAAGAATTGCCAGCAACACCCCAAGCAGCGCCACAGCAGCTCAGACGGTCTACTAGGGAAAGCAGACCACCAGCCAGATTGGCATATGCTCATAAAGGCAAAGCAATTCAGGTGGAAACCACCAACTATGCTCTTATGACTACCATCATGGCTACAGAAGAGCCAGTGTACTTCGAAGACGCAGTAGACAAGCCCGAATGGCAAACTGCTATGAATGAAGAAATGGATGCTTTGTATAAAAATAACACTTGGGAATTATGCGAGCTTCCACCAGGAAAGAAGGCCATAGCCAACAAATGGGTATACAAAGTGAAGTACAATCCAGATGGAAGTATTCGGAGATACAAAGCCAGATTAGTTGCAAAAGGATTTGCACAACAATATGGCCAAGATTATGATGAGACTTATGCTCCAGTAGCAAAGATGGATTCCATACGGTTCTTGATATCACTAGCGACACTCAGTAAATGGAATGTGTATCAGCACGATGTCAAGAATGCATTTCTCAATGGTTATCTAGACGAGGAAGTCTACATGCAACAACCAGCCGGTTATGTTGAACCAGGAAAGGAGAACAAGGTTTGCCATCTCAAGAAAAGTCTCTATGGCTTAAAGCAAGCACCCAGAAGTTGGTACAGCAGAATTGACAAGTATTTTGCTGATCTGGGATACATGAAGTCCAATGCAGATCATACTCTCTACTACAAAGTTCAAGGGGACGACATCACTATTGCACTTTTGTATGTAGATGATCTGATTGTGACAAGAAGCAAGGATAGCTTCATCAGAAAACTAAAACAAGACTTATCTGCAGAGTTCGACATGAAAGATCTTGGACTTATGCATTATTGTCTTGGAATTGAGTTCTGGAGAGATTCAGATAGCACATTCATGAGTCAACTCAAGTACGTTGACAGTCTCCTGAAGAAGTTTCATATGGCAGATTGCAAGATTGCAGCCACTCCCATGGAACAGAGTTTGAAACTTACTAAAGATTCAGAAAAGCCTACAGTCAATGACAGATACTACAGGCAACTCATTGGATCTCTTATATATCTGACAATTACACGGCCAGATATTTGTTATGCAGTAAGCTCACTAGCACAGTTTATGGCAAATCCAAAACAGTCTCACTGGAATGCAGCCAAAAGAGTCTTGAGATACATCAGAGGTACAAGACAGTTTGGGATAGAATACAGAGGAAGTCATCCATGGTTGCATGGATACTATGATAGTGACTATGCCGGAGATCATGAGACCAGGAGATCGACACAGGAATATGCATTTTTCCTTGGTCAAGGTGCTATATCATGGTTGTCAAACAAACAGCCAACTGTTTCTTTGTCTTCGATTGAAGCAGAATATAGACCACTCACTACAGGTGCATGTGAGGCTATATGGCTCAGAAGACTATTGTCAAAAACAGATTACTTTGATGAGTCAAAGCCAACAACAATATATTGTGATAATCAATCGGCTCAAGCATTGGCCAAAAATCCAGTATATCACTCCAGGACAAAGCACATTGATGTCAGAGAGCACTTCATCAGAGAAAGAGTGTTACTTGGTGACATCACACTGCAGCATTGTGATAGCAAAGAAAATGTTGCAAGCATCTTTACCAAACCACTCGGTAAAGAGCTATTCGAGAAACACCGACTAGCTCTTGGTTTGATGCAGAGGAAGGACATTCCCATTAAAGGGGTGTGATGGAATGTAATGCTCAGTCCTTCTTCGATTCCCCAGAATCATCATCTTGAGGGAAGGCCTACTTCATGATGTTGATCTTGAGGGAAGGTGTTGAGAGTTCATGCTCAACATCATGTGATCATGTGTGCATAGCACCATCACGTGATCATATGTGCATAGCACTAACCTTATAGAGTGCTATAAAGGAAAGGGTTAGATCCCCTAACCCTAACCCTAAAAGGGTTTGTATATAGTCTATTTTTTCAACTAATTCTAGTGTACAGTTAGTCATTTGTGGTGTGCTCTCTAGCTGTGCCCTCTCTTCTCATCTCCACTCTTCTCCTCTCCCCTCTTCATATTTTGTCAGAGGGCTCTCCACAATCTTAAGCCTCTAGTGGTAAAAAGATGGTTGAGAACTAATAGTCTTAAGTTGCCTAGTGGTAAAGCAGGATTTTTCCAAGAAAGAGGTCATGGGTTCCATTCCTCATTTTGCATTGTTGCTTGCCCTCCCCCCCCCAACCTATTATATGTGCAATAGGTTGGGGGGGGAGGGGGGGGAAGAATATACAATAGGTTGTGGGTGGGTGTGGGTGGGTGGGGGGACAATTCCACCGCCTCCCACTGCACTAGGTTGGGGGGGGGAGGGGGGGGAGATACATAATAGGTTTGGGGTGTGTGTACGTGGGTGGGGGGACAATTACCCCCTCTCCCCTCCCCCCCCATTCCCCTTGCACTAGGTTGGGGTGGAGGGGGGGGTACACAATAGGTTGGGCCCTGTGTGTAGGTGGGTGGGGGGATAATTCCCCCTCTCCCCTCCCCCTAACCTTTTGCGTATGCAATAGGTTCCTCCGTCCACTGCCTCTCCCCTCCTTTTGCATATGCAATAGGTTCCTCCATCCACCACCTCTCCCCTCCACCTTCTAACCTCTATCTACTCCCCCCCTCCTCCCCTTCCCCTCCTACCCCCCTCCACTGCCTCCCCCCCTTCATCGCTTCCACCTCCAACTCCCCCCCTTCATCGTTTCTTCACAACCTCCTCCCCTCTACACCACCTTGGAGCATCCACCTCCTCATCTCTACCTCCCTACAACCGGCAACACCAATGTGAGAGAGAGAGAGAGAGAGAGAGAGAGAGAGAGAGAGTCACAGAGGGGAGAGAGAGAGACAAAGAGAGATGGGGGAAGGAGAGATGAGGGGAGAGGAGAGGTGGGAGAGAGAGCAACGACATACACATGTGTGCAAGAGAGAGAGAGAGAGAGAGAGAGACAGAGAGAGAGAGAGAGGAAGGGAGGGAGGGAGGGAGAAGAGAAGAGACGAGAGGCAAAAGGGAGATGGAGAAGGGGGAGGGATATAAGGGAAAGGAGAGGAGGCAGAGGAGGAGGAGAAGGTCGAGAGTGATGGAGGAGGAGGAAGATTTGAAAATGAGGAGAGAGTAGGGATTTTATGGGAGGTGGGTAAAAAATTTGTTGGGTAGCAATTTAGTTTGGCTAAGTATAAGTAGCATAACCTTTGGTCCCTCCTTCATTATTCATTAGTCTTGGTTCTCTCCTTATCTCAACTTGTGCAAATTGGAAAAATTTTCGAAATGTTACAACAAGTGAATTGCTTTCCAACTTATTTCGTATGCCACAACATCCAACTATTAAGTTTTTTGGAAAAAAAAAAGATTTCCAATGAAGTCGATTCTCTCTCTCTCTCTCTCTCTCTCTCTTTGTGGTGAGATGGTGGAGGGGGAGGCCATGGAGGGAGAGAGGAGGGGAGAGGGAGGGGAGGAGGGATGGAGGAAGGGGAGAGGAGGGTGTATTGCCACCCCCCCTCTCCAACCTATTGCATGTGCAATAGGTTCGGGGGGGGGGGCAAGGGGGAATTGCTGCCCCCCCCCCCCCAACCTCCTAAGAGATGCTACATCTCAAGCTCCGTCTAATGCCTGCAACTCTTGACACGGAAATCTAGATGCACTTTTAGCTCAAAACCACTTTGTTAGCAACTTTTGACCTCCATACAGGCATGCAAATGAGTGAATCACAAATTTTTCTCTAGGACAAAGTTTCTCTACTCAACAAGATCTAAAACTATCTCACATAGAGTTTCTTCAAATTATTTCTCTAACCAACTCAAAATCAAGCCGCAAAATCCAGTCGCCACCATAACGGACAAAAACCAAAATTTTTTCGACCAACACCAAACTTTCCCAAAACCTTCAAAACATCAAAACCATCCTTTTTGAACACCATCTATAATATATCTTCCAAAATATTTCATATACAAAATTGGAGCGTCACACACGAACCTATCAGGGTCTGGTGGCACCTCCTCCGACTCTCCTAAGCCCTCCCCCAACTATCGTGAGGTCTCCCAGGACTCTCAGGAGCCCTCCCCCAACTCTCATGAGCCCTCCCCCAAGTCCTGTGAGCCCACTCCCCAGTCTCGTGAGCCTTCTCCTCCTCCCAAGTCCCGTGAGCCCACTCCCTAGTCTCGTGAACCCACTCCCAAGCCCCAAGAGCATGAGCCTTCCCCTCAGCCTTCCCCATAGCCTTCCCCTCAGCCTTCCCCTCAGCCTCAGCCTTAGCCTCAGCCTGACCCTCAACCTTCCCCTCAGCCTCAACCTGACCCTCAACCTTCCCCTGAGCCATGAGAGCCCTCCCCCAATCGAACAAAATGTGTTTGATAACCTCCCGGACATAGAGAGGCTTCCTGAGGGCCAACAAACAACCAGGAAGAGCACAATCTTCCCTCTCCCGATGATACAGCCCATCTAGAGATGATCCCTATGCCCATGAAGAGGGTAAACTAGATGTCAAGAAGCCCCATCCCAAAGAAGGATAAAGCTCAAGACGTCTGTGAGAGGAGGTTTTGGAGGAGGATCAATGCAGACAAGAGCAATGGAAGAAATTCAAGGCAAGAGGTGTTCAGGTACGTGTAAAGCCTCCACTAAGAGTCAAGAAGCCATACAAAGCAAAGCCAAGAGCGTGGGCCCTAAGGTAGATCAGGCAAATGCAGAAGACCACTGACAACCTGATCCTGCATGCTCCCTTCCAACGTGTGGTACGAGAGATAGCACAAGGATACAAGAACGACATGCAATTCAGCATAGGAGCTATGGGGGCGCTCCTAGAGGCTATGGAGCAAGTGACCACCACTCTATTCAAGGATGCCAACTTGTGTGCCATCCATACAAAGCACATCACAGTCATGGACAAGGACATGGCTCTTGCGAAGTGGCTATGGAGTGACCCAAGTTTGAAGCCCTAGATTCTCTTCTCAGTCTCTTGCAACCCACTCTTAGGACTTAGACCACCCCTTGCCCTTGAAGGCACAATCTTGTATCTAAGGCCTAAGGGCCGATCTTTTTTAATAAAATATATCAACATTCTCTACACCATCGCATTGTTGTGTATTTTCCATTTCTATGACTACAATAACTAATAATTTTAATGTAAGTTTTGAATTCTGTCAAATCCTGAAGGAATTTCACCATCGCACAGAAGGGAAAAGTGTCCCACACGTCGCCAGGCTCAACATTTTATTCAAACACATATTTGGTAGTCCACTGATTGATTCCCATAGAAAGCTTCTTGCTCTTAACAATTATTTTGGAAACAATATACTTTAGATGAATTTGAGAGATGAGCTATAGATAAAAAGAATTTCCTTCTCCTCCTACCACACATCGAATGTGTTCTAGTGATGTTTGGAGGAACCTAAATCATGCTATACAACCGTGTGATTATTGTTAGTATCCATTGTATTCCATTTTTTAATACCTAATGGTGTATTTCTAGACATAACCTCCCCATTATTAGGTAATTGGATGCCTACATCAAGTGGAAACTCAACATCGATTGAGCATATGATTCTGGTGTTGACTCTTAAAGAAAGAATCCCTCATTCTTATTTGCAATATAGCAATGAGACTCAATATAATATTCCAATTATTACTCTCATTGAGAATGGTGATCATTGTTACTTGCAATAGGCATACTGGTTCCACATCAGATGATGCAAAGTTGGAAATTGGACATGGTTCACCACATGTTTAGGTGATATGTCTCAAAAGAAGAACCATGCTTTTGAGTTGATGTTTTATTGAGAACTAGATTGGTACTTACATGGAATAGAACTCATGGTGCAAGTCATTTGTTTTGAGAAATGAGAGAAATCAATTGGAGCATAGAGCTCGACACTAGAAGAAGTTGACAATGTTTGGGTATGTATTTTATATCCAACATAAGAGATTCCATGTAGATTCAAAATATTCGTTTTTAAAATCTATGTGATTCAAAGGTATTCTTGTTCAGGTGTTCCGTTTATCAATTAAAATCAATTTACATACTCGAGGGGTTCACCTCCCAAAATTTTAGCGTACCACATGCATTCAAAAGGAGGGGTATTTTAATTCCACTTTGTAAAAAATTTAACAGGTTTACAAATGCAGGAGGGTATTTTTAAATCAACTTTTCAAAAAAATCCGTTAGTCAATAAGTAAAGAGGGGTGATTTTATTGGGAAATAAATTTTACTTGAGGGGTTTTTTTAATACCCCTTGAATGCACGTGATACCTAAGATTTCTTAGTAGTGCATCCCCCGAGTTTACAATATAATAGTGATGAAGATATGATAATATACAATAACAACATCAAGTTGAGTAATAAATCATGACATAATTCAATGATGTTATTGAGATTCGTTATAACTTATGACAGATCATCAAGTTGATGTATTATGGCTCAATACGTTATGACAAATATCGATAACATCATCTAGTTGTGTCATGAGTTATAACTTGTTGTGAAATAGCATTATAATTACTGATAACATAACTTGATGACAACATTACCTACAATGAGAAAATTAATGCCCAAACTACACAGATACTAGTGAACTTCAAGTTTGTTACCTACCTCTTCTTTGATGGCTGTACCTTGGTAATTTGTGAAGACGCACACTCCTACAATGGTAAGAACTTTATAATTGATCTGAATTCTTTTACATAGGGATGAGGAAACTTGATATTGTTATGAAAACTTATGATATAACCTAATAATAGCATTGATTGTTGTCATAAAGCATGATCAAGTTATGTCATAAGTTCATACAAATGACAGCAATGAGCTATAATATGAGTTCAATATGGGCAATTTGATATTTCCTTATGCAAAGATTATTGTTGGCTACTTGTAGGGCATATGTGTTGGTTAGATTAAATTTCATAAACAATAAAATTAAAAGTAGATAATGACCATCACACCTTGTCATCAATTTCTAAGAGCCCTCTGCTTCAAATTGGAAGGTTTCCTTTTAAGTGTCAACTTTGAATTCCTTATGTCACTTTTGTTTAGTCTCAGCCCAAGATGAAATTGGCTGCTTAAGAATCTCAACAAGAAACACATCACGATGATGAGATTACAACTAGTCCTCACAATGTCTATAATAAAATCTAGAAGAACTAACTAGAGAAGGAAGGATGACAAGGAAAAACGTGAGAATGTGTCCATGAGAATAAAGATGAAGAAAATGTATCAGTTACAAAAAATCCTAGCACTACATTAGGATTTGAAGCTATAGGCTCTGAAAAAAAAAGATTGAGGGGAAAAAATCCAAAGATTAAAGCTTGTGGATGTAAGGAATTACTACGTAGTTACATATCAATAATATACACCGACACCAATTGCTAAAGACATAGAATGATAAAGGTCTATCCATGTCACCCTTTGCATGTGCATAACCTAAAGACTAGGATGAAGATCAATCCATTAGCTAATATTCTTCCATTTATTAGCACTGGCTTTCCTAGAGATAGTGCTTTAGGATTCACTTGAGTGGGAGTTTTGTGATTATTCTTAGTTTTTTAGGAATTTCTAAGATTCTTAACCTCTACTTTTAGATGGCTATTGCTGGACCCTCCTTTAAACCTGCAAACTCTCGATACAACTCCCATGCATATACATATATTTTTGGATTTGTTAAATCTCAAATCACGTATTAGTATTTTTAAAATTCAAAATTGACATGAAAATAAATTTCACAAATTACTACTACTAATAAAACTAAAAAGAAATTTATACACAAAATATGGAGTGTCACACAAAAATGTGGAGCATCACAATCGCCCTGTCTCTGAAAAACTTTGTCCTCAGAGTTTAAAAGAATGAAACTTAGCAGTAAGTGAATCTAAATCTACCCAAGTGGCATCCTCTATAGGATATACATCCCATTTTACCAAAACTTGTACTATTGTTCTATTTCTAAGTTGCTTGTTCTGTCTATCCAAAATAAGTTGGGGTTCAACCTTCAACGTTCCATCTTCTTGAATTCTAGATGTGTCCTGCAAAACATCAGAAGGATTAGCAACATAACTTTTCAATAAGCTCACATGAAAAATGTAAGAAAACAATACAACGTCTGTGCTCAACAGATAACATGATCTCGTATGCAAGAGAGAAAAGTAGATAGTATGGAGAATCAAAAATTTGATTATTGTAAAACTGATACAATAGATGGCGCTACCTCCCAGCCGTGTGCTCCTGTGTGAGAAGCTTTGATGGTGTGCTGGAAATAGTAGAGGATGGAGGCTAGATGCTAAGGAATCAGGGTTGCTGTAGGCAGTCATGATAATGGGCTTCACGGGCTTGCTCTTATATAGCCACCAGTCAAAGTCAGACCCAATTGGGTGACCAACCCAGTCTGCCCAAAATGGCCAACTGGAGGTCAATAGGCCACCAACCACACGATAGAACCGTGATGCAGAATAGAGCAACTAACCTACGGTCTCCATTCGGCCCAGAGCCATCCGAGATCATCTGGGGCTCCAAATGGGCCACATAGCCCGAGAGTGGGCTGCCCTAGGAAATACTCCATCTACCCTCAGTGCAGTCAGTCATGGGATGCCTTCCTGCACTTGCATGTAGCCTAGTTGGCAGTGTGCCAACTCTATCTGAAGTTGTCCAGCCATCAAGCCACACATGGCCTCCATCTGGTGTCCAAACTAGGACCTACTGGATAACCTAGCTACTCAAATGCCTTCTCCTCATATGGGGGCTTACCAGTAGAGTTAGTTGGTTCCCCCATAGTTACAGGAGAGTGGAGCATTGATATCTAACACCCCCCCTCAATGTCCACCCGCAAGTGAACTTACTTTTTCGGCCCAATGCCAAGTCCATGAAGATGCCTCTCCAACAAGTCTCTTCCAAGAGCCTTCATGAAGATGTCCGCAGCATTCTCTGTAGTCGGACAGTACACCAAGTCGACCTCTCCATCCATGATGAGCTCATGTACAAAGTGATATTGAATCTCAATGTGTTTTGTGCGAACGTGGAACATAGGGTTCTTTGCAATTGCCATGCAACTGTGATTGTCACATGAGAACTATGTAGGCTTGTTCTGCACTGCACCCATGTCCCCTAAAATCCTCCTCAACCATATTTCTTGACAAAAAGCAACACATGCTGATTTTTGTACTCAGCCTCGGTAGAAGAAAGAGCAACTGTAGGTTGCTTCTTGCTGACTCATGACACAGCTTCAGATCTAAGTGAGAAACAGTAACCTGTCACGGATCTCTTGCTGTCCACGTCTCCTGCCCAATCCAAGTCACAGAATTTGGTCAAGATGTTGCCCTTAGTATAGGTGATGCCATAATCAAGTGTGCCTTTGATGTATTTCAGCACTTGCATCCCTACCCTCCAATGGTTCAGCTCCTGGGGCTTATTGGAAAACCTACTTAGTACACCAGTCGCAAAGCTGATATCCGTCGGTCGCATGTTGCACAAGTAAATCAAACTGCCCACAACCCTTCTGTACTTTGCTTCATCCACCAGTGGTGATAAATCCTTGTTTGAGAGCTTCACGTCAACCTCCATAGGGGTGCCAACTGTCTCAGCCATGCCAAAGGCCTTCAATATCTCTCCAGCATACTTTAGCTGTGAGATGAAGATCTGTTTTGGCTCTTGCCAAACTTCAATCCCTAAATAGAAATGCATTAGTCCGAGGTTTGTCATTTCAAACTCTCTTCCTAGCAAATGCTTTGTCTGCGAGATCTTCTCTTCATGATTCCCTATTATGACAAGGTCATCCACATAAAGGACCACGATCATACACCTGCCTCCTTATCTGTAGATATACAAATTTGCATCAAATGGGCTCCTCCTGAACCCATTTTGTAGAAAGTAGGCATCAATCCACTGGTACCATGCTCGTGGGGCCTGTTTCATCTTGTAAAGTGCCTTTTTCAGTTTAGAGACTTTACCTTCTGAACCAGGGATCACAAAACCTGGTGGTTGTTCCATGTATACCTCCTCCTTGAGATCTCCATTTAGAAAGGCAGATTTTACATCCATCTGAAACACGGGCCAACTTTCTTGTGCTGCTAAATCCAAAACACTATGAATTGTGGTTAGTCGAGCCATGGGAGCAAAAGTATCCTGATAATCAAAACCATGTACTTATGGAATCCTTTTGCCATGAGCCGATGAGAGCCTTGTACTTATCCAATGTGCCATTGGTGTACTTGGTCTTGTACACCCACTTGGTGTCAATTACCTTGCATTTTGGTGGTCGATCCAGAAGGTCCCAAGTGTTGTTCTTCATTATGGAGCCATACTCCGACTGCATAGCCTCCATCCACCTATCATCACCCTGTGCCTCTTCAAGACACTTGGGTTCTTCAGCATGGATCACATCTGTCATCAAAGCATAGTTGAACGAGTGTTCCTACACCCTTCTTTGCTCCTCTTATATCTTGGACTGGCGGTGTTCGTATGGTTCCTCCATAATGGCTAGAGGTTCTCTGTCGTCCAAAAGCTTCTTTACCCACTTCAGGAATGGCTATTGCCATTGTGGCTCTGCAGGCTCTTCTTCCTCTTCTTTATCTTGAATCCTCCCAAGAACCGTTGGGGGAGTTCACTCTAGTATTGGTGGTTGTACTGGATGGATATCCTGGTCCTGGTTGTCTGGGAAGGAAGCATCCTCCTCCAATTGATGTGGTTGTTCTGATCAGAAGACCACATCGCGACTTACAATTACCTTCTTAAAAAGGATTATAGAGATGGTAACCCTTCGCCTCTTCACTGTAGCCCAAGAAAATACACTTTTGGCTCTTTGGTTCCCATTTGGTCTTGTTAGCATCAGGGACATGCACAAAATAGTCACATCCAAAAACTCTAAAATGTGTAGTTGAAGGTTTCTTACTAGAAAAGGCCTGTAGTGGAGTCATCCCATTCACAACCTTCATGTAGCTACGATTCAAAATGTAAACTTCTGTGTTACATGCTTCAGCCCAAAAAGTCTTTGGCAAATCTTTCCCTTTCATCATACTCCTGCCCATTTCATAGATGATGCACATCTTGCACTCTACTACTCCATTTTGTTGTGATGTATGTGGCGGGGGTTTCTGCCTCTTGATCCCATGACTTTTGTAGTAACTTTTGAATTCACTTGATGTGAACTCACCACCTCTGTCTGATCTCAATTTCTTCACCTTCCTCCTCATTTCTTTCTCGACCATTACGTGCCATTCTTTGAACTTACTAAAAGCCTCATCTTTAGTCTTCAGGAAGTATATCCATATCCTTCTACTGTAGTCATCGATTAGCATCATGAAGTAGTAGGAACCACCCAACGCTTCCGTCTCCATCTTTTCACAGAGGTCTGTGTGAATGAGAGCTCTAGAGGAGCCTTTGCTATGCTGGCCTCTTTAGGAAAGGGCTACCGATGCTACTTGCCCATCATGCAAGCTTCATATACATCGGGCAGATCTGTAATTTCTGGTAGGTCTGCAATCATTCCACTTTTATGCATCTCCTTCAAAGAACTAAGGTTCAAATGACCAAACCTCTCATGCCACAGCTTAGTGTTGCTCACATTGGCTCGAGCACTAAAAGCTGAGAGTTCATAGATGTTGTTGTGCCGTGTACTTGTACCAATGACCTTCCCTTGAAGATCCAAAATCTGTGCACCATTTTTATTGAAGTGAACTTTGAGGTCTCGATCCATGATTGTAGAAACGGACAACAAGTTCCTCTTGATATCTGGCACATAAAGAACATCGGACAACCGTTTTACAACTCCATCTAGCTTGAGAGCAATCCATCTAGCTTGAGAGCAATCCTACCTTTTCCTTTTGTTGGACATTTTGCATCATTGCCGACTACTACCACGATGTCATTCCCTACTGGATGTAGAGAGGTATACCAATCCTTCCGACTGGTCATGTGGTGCGATGCACCACTATCAATAATCCAAGGTTCATCTGCAGGTACATGAACTGCCTCCATGCAAATCTCCTCAATTGCTACGAATAGCTCTACTGGTACTGCCTGTGCACTATTGCTGGACTCTTTTTTTACTCTGTTCTTCTCATCTGCAATGTTCTTCCAGCACTCATTCTGCTTGTGCCCTGCCTTGTTGCAATAGAAGCACTTGATCTTCTTCTCTCTTTTTATCATCAAAAGAAGATTGGTTACTAGAGTCCTTACCCTTACCTTTCTTTGATCCAGCCGAGAAAGCCAAATCTTCTCTAGTCCTCATCTTTTGATGCATCTCCTCCTCTAGAAACATTGCACTGAAATCTTTAAAGTTGAGGAGTGGATTTCTGTTTTGCATATTCAAGACCGTAACAAGACTGTCACACTTTGGTGGGAGAATCCGTATGCACCTTCATGCTAGGTTCTCCCTAGTGATGGTGATGCCAATCGTAGTCATTTGATCGCGTAGATTCTTCACCCTGGTGATGAACTTCTCTACCATTTCAGACTCAGACGGTTTCTCGTTCGTGAGTTGAGTCTCCAGATTCTGAATCGGCTTCTGATTCGTGGTCTCGTACTCATTTTTCAAGACCGTCGATGCCTCCTCCGATATGGTGACATGTTAAATTAATGCCATGATAGAATCACTTACACTGTAGACAATAGAACACAGTGCATCTGCACTTCTTCTTGTCCACACGAGAATCTCATCCGCAGTTGGTACTATCTGTTGTCTTGCATTGGTTGGATTTGGTCTCGTCCATCCTAGTAGCAGTATCCCAATGCTCATATGCACTTAGGATGGTCTTCATCTTGAACTTCCAGAGTGGATAGTTAGTGCCATCCAACTTTTCGCTTTCACTGAACGGTGGGATTCGCAGTCTTACAGGTTGGCCCATCTCTCAAAATCTGCTCGCAAACAGAAACACACTACTAAAATCTTCTTGCTAGAGCCCGCTCTGATACCATGTAAGAAAACAATACAACGTTTGTGCTCAATAGATAATAGGATCTCGTATGTAAGAGAGAAAAGCAGATAGTATGGAGAATAAAAAATTTGATTACTAGAGAACTGATACAATAGATGGCACTGCCTCCCAGCCGTGCACTCCTGTGTGAGAAGCTTCGATGGCATGCTGGAAATAGTAGAGGATGGAGGCTTGATGCTAAGGAATCAGGGTTGCTATAGCTAGTGATGATAATGGGCTTCACGGGCTTGCTCTTATATAGCCACCAGTCATAGTTAGTTAGACCCAATTGGGTGACCGAGTCAGTCCACCCAAAACGGCTGACTGGAGGTCGGTCTCGAAATAGGACACCGACCACACGATAGAACTGTGGTGCAAAATAGAGCAACTGACCTACGATCACCATTCAGCCCAGCGGCCCAGAGCTATCCAGGATCATGTGAGGATCCAAACAGGCCTCACAACCCGAGAGTGGGCTGCCCTGGGAAATGCTCCGTGTACCCTCAGTGTGGTCAGTCATGGGATGCCTTCTCGCACCTGCATGTAGCCTAGTTGGTAGTGTGCCAACTCTATCTGAAGCCGTCCAGCCATCAGGCCACACATGGACCCCATCTGGTGTCCAAACCAAGACCTACCAAATAATCTAGCTACTCAAATGCCTTCTCTTCATATGGGGGGCTTACAAGTAGAGTTAGCTGGTTCCTGCATAGTTACACGAGAATGGAGCATTGATATCTAACAAAAAGTAGGATTTACTTTGATAGTGTGAGGTGACTCAAGTTGGTAAGCCAATGTTCCCACTCGCTTTAATATTTTGAAAGGTTTTGCGAAAAGAGGTGAGAGCCTTCTATCTCTAGCAAGAATTAAATTACTTTTTTTAAGAATGATTTTCAAAAATACCATGTCACCCAACTAGAATTCTCGAAAACTATGGTTCTTATCGTAATAACGTTTTTGTCTATCTTGTGCTCTTTTAATACAATGTCGAATGTGTTTGATTTCCTCATCCATTCTCTCAAGCATTTATTTTGAAATTTCAACTTTGCTCTCAGAATAATCAGAAAAATTAACTGGTGAATGATAATTTTGTCCATACATAGCTTCAAACGGAGTCATTTGAATTGAGCTATGCCACGAACTATTATAAGGAAACTCAGCCAAAGATAAGAATTCAATCAAATTAATTTGCTTCTCATTAACATACATTCTAAGAATGTCTTCCAGAAAATGATTTAATATTTCACTTTCCCCATCTATTTGCGGATGAAATGCTGTGCTCTAAGTTCGGTTCCTATGGCTTTAAATGTAGCATGCCAAAAATTAGTTGTGAGCTTTGAATTCCTATCAGAAACAATACTTTTAGGCATATCGTGCAAGAGAAAAATTTATCTTATAAATAATTTGGCTACCTCAAGAGCACCATCAGTCTTTTTCATTGGAAAGAAATGGGCCATTTTGGTCAAACCATCAACAACAATAAGAATAGTATCATACCCCCCTCTAGTAATAGGCAATTTAGTGATGAAGTCGATTGAAATAGATTCCCACTTCGAAGAGGAATGTCTAGGGGTTCCATAAGACCTGGCATTCTATGTTGTTCAATTTTGACTCATTGACAATCTAAACATTCCCTAACATAGCAATAGACATCATTCTTCAAATTAGGCCAAAAGAAAGACTTTCTAACCTTGCTATACATTTTGTCATATCCTACATGTCCAGAGAATGGTGCATCATGACATTCATGCAAAATTCTAGCCTTAAAAGAAGATTGTTCAGGCATGCAAAGTCTGTCATTACAATACAAAGTCCCATTTACTAAGTGAAATCTTCCCTCAACTCTCTTAGAATGATTCTTGGCAAGCTTTTCAAGGATAGAAACATAATCCTATTCAATTTCGGCCTTAATGTTTTCCATTAAATCAAAACAAACAATGGTTATGACATTTTCAAGAGGACATCTACTCAAAGCGTCAGCAACCTTATTCTCTTTTCCCTCAATATATTTAATATCAAAATCATATTTGGAAAGAAGATCCATCCATGAACTTTGTCTAGTATTCAACAAAGGTTGAGTAAGAATATATTTCAAACTTTGACGATCCATTCGAATTTCAAACTTCACACCAAGTAGAAAATGTCTCCAATGTTTTAATGCATAAACAACATCAAGCAATTCACGAGCATGAGTGGGGTATTTCTCTTCATGTTTTCTAAGTTTTATAGACTCGTATTCCACTACTCTACCATCTTGAGAAAGAACACATCCAATTTGGGTCCCAGCTCAGGTATCTTCAAGATGCAATTTTCTACCACCTTTTCTTTCAATGTATCAAAAGCTTCTTGACATTTCTCATTCCATACAAATTTGTTTTCTTGCTTTATCAGGTTTTTCAAAGGGGATGTTATTTTAGAAAAATCCTTGATATGTTTTCTCTCATACTATGCCAAACCAATAAAACTCCTCACATCTCCCACCACTGTTTTGAGCCTTGGCCATTCTTGAATCACTTTTGCTTTGTCAGGATCTATATGGATGCCTTCTTTGGAAATAACTCATCCCAAATAAACAATTTCATCTTTAGCAAAGAAGCATTTACTCCCTTTTCCATATAATTTATGGTCCCTTAAATTTTCAAGTGTTTTCCTAAGATGCAACTCATGTTCTTTTGTGTTCTTTGAATATACCAAAATATCATCTAGGAAAACCAAAATAAAATCATCTAGAAATTCACAAAACACATCATTCATCAGACACATAAAAGTTGCAGGTGCATTGGTGAGTCCAAAAGCAAGAACTACAAATTCATAATGACCATATCGAGTCCTAAAAGAAGTCTTTGGGATGTCCTCTTTCTTAATACATATTTGATAATATCCCGATCTTAAATCAATCTTGGAGAGGATTGTGCTTCCACTCAATTGAGAGACAACTCATCTATGTGAGGTAGAGGATATTTATTCTTGATGGTCTGCCTATTTAATCGTCTATAGTCAATGCATAACCTAGATGTTCCATCCTTTTTCTTTTGAAATAAAACTAAAGAACCCCAAGGAGAAACACTAGGTTGAATAAACCCCTTTTTTTGTAAATCCTCTAATTGAACTTTCAATTCCTTCAATTCATCCACATTGAATCTATAAGGGGCCCTACCATAAGGTCGAGTTCTTGGTTCTAGTTGTAGAGCATGGTTAAGATGTTGAGGTGGTGGCATCCCTGGTAGATCATCAGGAAAAATATCAGAAAACTCATCAAGGAGTTTTCAAACATATTCAAGCTATTCTTACTTTTGACTCTCTCCCTCAATCTTTTGGGTTTCCTCCTCAATCTTTTTAGCAAATACCAAGAATGTATCACAATTTTGTCTCATTCCTCTTAACAATTTCGTGACTGAAATAAGAAAAGCTTGACTATCACTTTCCTCTCCTTGAATAACTTGATTTCTACCATCTACTACAAAAAAGCTGATGGTTCTCTTTCCACAGTCAATTAAGACTTTGTTCTTAGATAGCTAGTCCATTCCAATTATGGCATCACACTTCCCCATGTCTATGGCCTAAAAATTCCCCTTACACTTTGCATGTGCTAAGGTAAATTGTAAAATTTCAATAAGACCTTGGGTATAGTGTATTTTCCCATTAGCTAATTGGACAGGTTTTCTTATCTTATTCCCAACTTCTAAGTGTTGTGTCCATATGAGTTTAGGAGAGATAAATCAATTTGTGCTACCCAAATCTATTAGAAAATTTATGTCGTGAGCCCTAATCCTCCCTTTTACTCTAATTAATGACAGTGGCATGTGCATGAGATCCAGAAGAAACCATGCATTTCATTGTGTTGGGATAAGTGTGGTCAAGGGCTTGCTCTAAGGTGCATGTGTGCATCATCTAGGGGAGTCACATGTGTGTGTGTGTGTGTAGTAGAAGCACACCTAGTGCTATGAGGTGTCTAATCTATGACCTAAGTGATGATGTAAGCACAAAGGCCCCCACATGGGAGGTTCCTTTGATTTAGCTATAGGAGCTGATTGCCACTAATGTAGGGGAGGTGCCTACACCTTCCTCTCACTCTATATAACTTGGAGGATCTTCCTTCATTCTAATACACTTGGATTTTTTCCTCACTTCATCTCTCACTCTTTGTGTCATGATGCACCTATTCTATCCCACTCACTTCTTCATTTGGTATCAGAGCCCTAAGTTCTAGATCTAGCTTAGCCTAGCATTATATGATCCCTAGTATAAATTCTTAGACTTTTTCAAGCTTCTTCATTATCTCCATTTCTTCCCCTCTTCTTCTCCAAATTTGTGAGATCTTGTTCTCCATCATCGTTCCACCATTACACAAGCCCTTTCTGACGTAGAACAATCTCGATAGGGCGCACCTCCTGCTTGAAGCTTGTCACGAAATTGTGCCTCCATCATCTGTGTTGACAAGATAATAGTCCATCGATGTATCACGTAATTCGGCCTTTGTGTTCACTCACTTCCAAATTCCTTTGAGCACAAGTTGGGCAACACCACAAGCTACCTTGTTCCAAATCTAAGGGCCAATGCATGCTAGAGCGAGGAGAATTCATGTAAAGAACAGTCGAAAAAGGTGCAGTTCTCCTAGATAGAATAGCATATAATTTTGCCTAAGATTTGTGCTGAACTTACTTTGGTACTCAAGCTTTACTAATGCATGGAAGCCCTTTCAAACTCTTCTCCAGCTATGAGAATTTCGCCCTTCAAGTTGAGCTAGTACTCTGCAAAGAATTTTTGCCAGTTTTTGCAAACTTGATGCTAGAGTGAATGCTAAGATGATGTTTGAGGAATGAAGTGGTGCTAGGGTATAGATCAGAGAATGCAATTTCATATTGAAGTTCAGTTGGGACTAATCTCTTGTCAAGATGCCAAGCTCACAATGTTCTTCCAATGCTAAGCAGTTGAAGAAGAATATAAGAACGACAAAGTTTAAGGTAAAGAAGACCAAGAAACTTTGGGAAAAGCCAACTGGGTATGCATATGCTAAACAACTAGGCTTTTTTGAGTTTATCTTTAGCAATCTACATTTAGATTTTTTTGTTCAACAAGATGAGTCATTTTGTAAGAGAGTAGATACTTCCTGATAAAGGTAAGACCCTCTCATGGCTACCTATAAAATTGACAAGTTCAATGGCCAAGGCTTTCACACTTGACAAATAAAGATAAAGTTTGTGCTTATGAAAGAAATTTTGTGGGACTTATAGGAACTCAATCCTCTCAAGAAGGTGAATCAACCATAACGAAAGGTAAAGGGAAAGCAACTAACTCTTCTTCTACACCTACAGATGCAAAAAGGATAGAGAAAGCTTATGCAATAATTGCATTAGTTTGGGAGATGATTATGTACATCACATTTTAAATTTAGAATCCCCTTTGGAGGCATGGCATAAGTTAGACATATTATTTGGTGCTAGCTCTCATACTTCCAAATTGAATTTGAAAATTAAGTTCTTTGAATTTAAAATGGAGGGACACAATGTTGCAGATCATGCTAATACTTTGAGGAGTCTTATGACACAATTAGCCTCAATTAACTCTCCAGTTACTGAAGATGATGCTATGGCTATGCTCTTGAAGAGTATGCCTCAAGACTATAACTATGTTGTGATTACTTTGAAGAATCTTCCCCAACCCACACTGGAGGGCATCATCAATGCTTTACAAGAGGAACACTTCAAGAATGGGTAAAGTACACATAGAAGCACTTGCAGTGAAGTTTTCAAAGAGTCGATACAAGGCATGCAAGCATTGTGGTAAAAACAATCATCTTGAGAAGGATTGTTATAAAATCAACCCTTGATCTTATTGTGGTAATAACAATCACTCAGAGAAGTTTTGCAAAGAGAAAAAGAAGAATATGACAAATCTAGTTGAAGAAAGAGCACCATCAACAAATGAAGAATCAAACTTTGTGGTAGAAGACAAGGACTTTGCCTTTGAAATTTTGTTTATCATCACTTAGTCAAATTTTGAGGTTCTCTGCATGGAGTAGTACTCCAAAAAGAATGTTATGTCTTTTGTAAATCACCTCTGGTCACCATATGATGTAGGCCATGTGATATGTGTGTTTGGTCTATCCCATTTTTGTAAACCTTGACCCTTGGGCACCTTTACTAGCATGAGATCCTAGCCATAAATTTATCCTTGACCACCATGAGATGGCATGAGAAACTATGTGACTAGATGTATCCTTGACATAGCAAGAGGCAAACCCTTGAGGGGGGGTATGTTGGGATAAGTGTGATCAAGGGCTTGCTCTAAGGTGCATGTGTGCATCTAGGGGAGTCACATGTCTATGTGTGTGTGTGTGTAGTAGAAGCACACCTAGTGCTATGAGGTGTCTAATCTATGACCTAAGTGATGATGTAAGCCACTGATGTAGGAGCTGATTGCCACTGATGTAGGAGTTGATTGCCACTGATTTAGGGGAGGTGCCTACACCTTCCTCTTACTCTATATAATGGAGGATCTTCCTTCATTATAATACACTTGGATTTTTGCCTCACTTGAGCTCTCACTCTTTCTGTCATGATGCACCTATTCTATCCCACTCACTTCTTCACATTGTAGGTTCATATGACTTACCTTCTTCCTCAGCTTCGTCGATGGTTGGATTCATCTCGAGCCCATCTTAGCATCCATCCTGGATCCTTTGACAAAATTGAATGTGGCTTTGTTGACCTTTCTAGTTACCAACAACTTTATTAGCTTACTCTTTGCTCTGGACGCCCTCTTGACTATAAGGAGCAAATCTTCTTTGATTTCTAAGATTTCTACCATCCTATTATTCCCTCCATCCTTGAAATTTATTGGCACTAGAAAACTTTGATCTCTCAAATATTTGAACTCTGAAGTTTTGGAAAAGGAAGACCTATTGGAACCTCAAACTAAAAAGAAATTTATACACAAAATATGGAGCATCACATCACGTCAAGCTCTCCAGCCGCCCATCCAGGTCTCGTGTGTTCATTTATGAGCAAGGTGCTAAAGCCGTTTTCCTGATAACTGCTGAAGCTGTTTGCGAGAAAGGCAGGATCGCCTCTAAAAAAAATTCCATTTTCATGTTGAATGGGCTTTATGCTTGCCTAATAGGCTTTATGCCTACTAGTGAAGAGATTATCTTCTATTAGATCTACTTATAAAAACAAAGCCAAAAAAACCCCAGAAAGTTGACATCAAAAGTTTGCACATATCATTCGTAAAACCTTCAGGAAAAAATAACGCCGATTTACCTTTTAGTTTTAAATTATAGTTTTTTTTTTAAAGGGTAGCGTGGCTTTGCAGCAGTGTGAGAGCATGCAATATAACTATAGAACCTTGGAATAGCCTAATGGATCTTGCGAGTCCTCAAAGCGATTCTTTTTTATTATTTCTAAACACTTGTAAAACCCACAAGTTGGAGGCAAGTGCTTCTGTGCATACATGCACCCTTGTTATAACTGTGGTTGATGCATACTAATGTCCAACAAAGGGTGACTTTGATCCTCATCACGTGGATTAATATGATTACTATAACATTGATGGTGATCATTTGCACAAGCAAAAAGAGAATTATTACTTGAGTATCCTGACTCCCCATATTTAAAAATTGTGAATGTAAGATCTATTCATGTTTTATTTGATGAAAGTAAGGATTTCGATGCCTTACTTTTGATAAAGTTTGATGCGTGGAACCTAGAGTGGTATTTGATGAAAGGACTAGGGTTGTGTTAGACTTTAGTTTAGGTTAGGTGGAATTGAGTACAAAGGTCAACATTAGGTTAG
This sequence comes from Dipteris shenzhenensis, assembly GCF_047967505.1. Classification (NCBI taxonomy): domain Eukaryota; kingdom Viridiplantae; phylum Streptophyta; class Polypodiopsida; order Gleicheniales; family Dipteridaceae; genus Dipteris; species Dipteris shenzhenensis. The sequence continues at coordinate 21,470,637 of NC_141607.1, forward strand.
TATAGACAAGCCAATGTTGTATGCTTGATTTAAGCTTTTACCTCAATGTAGGTCTACTTAATGTAAAATTTCAAGAAGTTGTAGATTGAATTATGCATTTTACATAAATGTTGGCTTTGGTAGTATTCACATCCCAAGTATAGATTATAAGTTGCTGATATTACAAGAAAGTTGATCCATTATGTTTATGCATCACTAATAAAAGAAGAGTTCAGCGAGTCTCAAGAGAGATCCTTGCAAAATCAAGGCCGGCCTTAGCCCGTAACCCTTTTCGAACGAAATTGTGAACGTAATCCCGAAAAAGTATTTGCTTATAGAGCGGTGGATTGTTCTCGTGGATGATGCTTGCAAGGGGAGCAACCGTTGCATCCAGGGAGGGGCTGAAAAAGGTGGCAATCGAAAGTCTCGGCTTGTTTACATTGGTAACCACTCTGTGTTCCACACTTTCGTATCTGCCATTCGTCAGAATCTGCACAATAATCGGACTATCGTCGTAACGTACATCTCAGAAGCGCAAAAGCCGTTTTGAATGTAATTAACGATAGATCGACATACCTCCAACTGGTCTCCTATGTTGATAACGAAGGCATCTTCTATGGGCTTTACGGCGATCCACCGGTCACCTTTCCGCAGTTGCAATCCACCCACATCGTCTTGCAACAGAATGGTAAGTGTATTGGCATCCGAGTGTGGACTCACGCCAAAAGTAAGGCTGGGATCTGGACAGGATGGATAGTATTGCATTGCTACGATCCCGTCTGCAACTGCTACCATAGTTTCTCCAATGTCAATCAGACTGATCTCTAAACTCTCGAGAATGGCTTTGTGGAGTCTCCGTGCAAGGGACCTTAGCGCATCTAGATACTCAAGAGCAGGTTCCCTAGTGTTTACAGACCCAAAAATAAGAACAAAGCGCAACAGTAGGATGTCCTTGTTGATACACCAAAAAATGAGAACAAAGCGGGACAGCAGGATATCCTGGTGAATTCCCACAATATTGGTTACCTGCAAGGGACTGGACCTTCTTCTTTGACACCCTTGAATCGATCTGGCATGAAGCGTAACGAATCCTTCCATTCATGAATCGTTTCGCCACGTCGATTGACGCTCGTAAGATATGCCATCTCCCTGTTGTTATCTTCTGAGAAGAATCTCATTCGCTCTTCTGCCGGTCGATCAAAGAACTCTCGAGCAGCTGCTTGAATCCTACGCATTAAAGGTAATGGGACGCCATGATGTATGACCTGAAAGCCAGAACTTAAAGCGGTGAGCTTTTAGCAAGCTGCAAGAGGGGCAGGATATATAGGGAAAATGCAGACCTGGAAGAAGCCCCAATCCTGGCATGCGCGGCGTATGTGATGGATTACTCGGTCTCTCCCGGCACCACTAGGACAGTCCAACAAGGTGAGGTCGATGACAGGAAGCTGGTCGGCATCAGAAAACTGAGGGAAGGTAGGGCGGTGGTGGAGGGGACGGATGTAACTGTCGGGAACAAAGGTGAGGCCTTCATCTACGAGCTGTTTGATTGTTTTGATACGAGGACGAGTGAGCCCATGGTTTGTACCTTCCGCAAGGCTTGGTGCTATCTGCGTTGTCGCCATGGGCTCGTTGTGTGTGTGTGTGTGTGTGAGACAGAGAGAGTGAGAGAGAGAGAGAGAGAGAGCGCGAGCGCCGAAGAGCCAATAAGTGAGGAAAGCCTTTGGGGATAAAGAGAAACTTGTCTCGTACTTAAAGGGTTAGGGGAGGGACTTGCGAGAGAGGTCACCCTCACATGGTGATTTTCCACATGCACGGAGGGACTTGGAAGAGAGGTCACCCTCACTGCTCACATAGTGACTTTCCACATGCACGGAGGGACTTGGAAGAGAGGTCACCCTCAGTCCTCACATGGTGACTTTCCACATGCACGGAGCCATCTATTTGATGTTAAACTGTCACTTGGAAGGCCTAGTTCCGTATGCCTCAAGGGTGCTTTGGAATCTCTATATCTTAAGGGTGGGTGCTTCCAATTTTTGCATGTCAAAAGTGACCTCCTAGGCTCTAGCCTCACCCAATGACTTCCACCTATGTCCCCTATGCATCGAAAAATATAAATTTCAATAGTCGGAGTATCATTCATGGAGAAATAGAGAGGCCAATGACTTCCACCTATGTCCCCTATGCATCCAAAAATATAGATTCCAATGGTCAGAGTATTATTCATGGAGAAATGGAAGAGCAGTGGAAAGGAACCCATGACTAAAGCATGTTTTTTGTTTGGATAGAGGAAGAATGATGAGGGAAAGGTAGGTAGAAAAGCGCACATGAGAAAAGGGGAAAGGCGAAGGTGCTAGTAAAGGAGAGCAAGAAAGATGAGGTGATTGGGGACAAAAAAGAGGAGGAAAAGGTCATCTCTATGAGGACCCATAGTGTGTCTCAATGTGGTGAGAGTGAATATATTACCCAAAAATAAAAGGGTAGAAAAGGAACATGGGAAAACACACTCCTTCTATGTGGAATCCTTGAATCCTCCCTATTCAAGGTCGTTATCCTTCCTTTTGGTATGTCCTTTCCAATGTGCAATCTCCTCTCTGTGCAGCCTATCCTTTTGTAGGATGTTTTTATCTATTCGAGCCTTACTATTTTGGCACATGATTGTACTTGCCCTTGTGTCTAGGCCGTGTGTCCGACCCTTTTGGAGTGTAGCTGCCCATTCTCAACTTCATCTTTTTCCCCTTCCTCTGGCCACTTAATTTGAGTAAGGCAAATATATGCTTTCCCTTCTATTCAGCAATGGATGTCATGCTTGATCTTCATGGTTACATGTTTTAACATGAGTTTTTTTTTAACAAATCTCATATTGCTTACTAATGTTGAAGAGTTTAATCTAATATACATTTTGCATAGTTGATTCCAAATTCAATTTATTCTAATCATGTTGGACATTGCAAGGATAACGCAAATGCTTTCCCTTCTATTCACCTTTCATTTATAATGGGTGATGTGTGGACTTCATAGTTACGTATTTTGACATGAGTTTGTTTTCAAATTGAGTCATGCTAATGTTTAAGAGTTGAATATAATGTACTTTCTACATGGTTGATTGCAAATGAATCTATTTCAATGCAAGTACAACTACAAAAAGCTACAAAACATTTATAAAGGATATGTTTCTTTCCCATTATATTGTTGGTTGAATATAGACATCAATAGAAAGCAAATACTACATATAATGATTTGATATCCAAGGGGCACACTCTCTAGTTATTTATCCCAAGAATAAGGATTTGTCACCATGAGGTTTGGAAAGTACACATTTTAAGTTTTAAGTAATGGAAATTTTGAGGAGAGAAGAGATTAGTACCTTCAAGAGTGGATTTAGCCAATGTTTCACATGAAGTAGATAACTTTTCCTGGGCATACTCTCAAGCCTAGTCCTAACATGGTGTCTTTAATATTGATGATGTGGACATGGTAGAACAAATCCAAAATAATAATTACATATTTTGCATGGTCGACATTCCATTTGCTGATCAACTAAAGAATCAGCCTTTATTTAGAAATCCATGCACTTAACTATTTCATTTAAACTAATCCTTCAAAATGTCAGTATATAATGGCACTGTAATGTTAGTATAGGTGTCGGTATATACTAACGTTTTGAAAAAAGCAAAACAAATTTGTGGGGCAAGATGGAGCTTATTTTAGTCCCATCCTATCCCATAGATTTTTTTTTCATTAGAATCATGATTAAATGTTACAAATGAGGAGGTGTACATGTTACAATTTTGCAAATAAGGTCTACAAAGTAATGGCAAATCTTTTGAAGTAATGCACTACAAAATGGCAAAAGTGCCAAATGCAAATCCGCCAAAGTAACACACTCATGCGCTACAAAATGGCAAACGTGTCAAATTCCAAAAATGGCAAATCCGTCGAAGTAATACGCTACAAAAGGGCAAAAGTGCCAAAATACCAAACGACTAAATGTCCTATCCTACTATTGCTCCTTCTCGTCCTCCTCGCCCTCCTTTCCCTTGGTCTCTTTGCATGTGCCCTCATCATTCTCCTCGCCCTCCTCGCCCTCAGTCTCTCTATGTGTGCCTGATCCCTCACTCTCCTCTTTTGGAAGCCCAACCACTTCTTGTTCAGATCCAGTCTCTTTGTCTGGATCTCTGGATGGGTCAAACATGCCTGCCTAAGAATGAAACAACTTAGAAAAACTAAGAGCGTTGATTGTAAGACAACAGTGATAGTTCAACGATAATGAAGAGGATCATGGTATACTCACATGACATGCTGCCACCCTTTCCCAATCAATGTGGACTCCTTCTTTCTCCTTCTCCTTAAACCATGAATTGGCTTCAATCTTGAAGACCTTCCATACTCCTCGTTGTCTAGAGGCCTTCCAATCATAGATTATTGTGGATTCAAATTCAATTAGCTAGATATCAATTACAAAACATTTGAACAATCGAACATAGTAGATATTTAGTAGAAGATAAATATATGCTTACCACCCATGCCTTGTTTTGAGTCTATCACCACTCCTGAGGTATGAATGACCTACGGTCTCCAAGCATATCCTCGCTGCCCTCCGGTGAGCCTCAACTGCATCTGATTATCCGTGTGGGTCAACGTTAGCTTGGGTGTAACGAATCGCAGAACTATTTTCAGGGCCATTTCGGGGCGGTGATGCAATGCGCTTCTGGGTGAATATTTAAATTTTGCATGGACTCGTGCTCTCGCCAAAACTTTTTCCAATGTCATGAAGGTGCACTGGCATAATAATGAGATGCAATCCATTTGTTTAGAACACTGCATAGCTCGACACATGGCATCTCTGCACTGCTTCATGTAGCATAGTCTATAGCCTACACCAGCTAATCACTTATTATCGCGCAGCCTTTTGCTGAAGCTTTGCCACCTATCATTGGGCATGCACCCATGCAGATCATTAAAATTGAAGGTTGGCTTTGAGAGACCACCGTGCTGGTTCTTGCCATAATAATTAGATGCAATCTATCATTCTAAACACCACCGCACTGCAATCTCTGGCCTGGACCACGTGTTATCATGTAACCTTTTGCTGCTTCTTTGCCCGCAGCCCATGCAAATCATAGGTTGGCTTAGAGAGACCACCGCACTAGTTTTTAGCGTAATATTGAGATGCAATCTATCATTCTAAGCATCACCTCAGCACAGTCTCTAGAATTACCACCTATCATCGCCTAGAATTCAAGGTTGTCTTGGAGAGACCACCGCGCTGGATCTTGGAGTTATAGCTTTGTTACCTATTTTTACATATTATGGGAGGAGATCTATGAAAGCCACCGTGCTAGTTCTTGGAGTTATATATTTGTGTACCAAGGAAAATGTATTCCATTGTGCAACCTCGTGCAAGCAAAACGCAATTGACGATATGGCCCTTGAGGGGTCCCCTGTAGCAACAAGGGCCATATCTACGTGCATTATACAATATCCAAGATGCCATTGGATAGAAATGGCATGTCAATATGGCCCTTGCTCCTAAAGGGGAACCCTCAAGGGCCATATTGTCAATTGCATTTTCTAAAACTTTAATTATATTTTTCTAATGCATCTCCACGCAACCACAATGGTGGGGTTATTGGAGTTATTTTAGCACTATTTTGGTCATAAACCAAGGAAATTAATGTACTCAACACTATATTAGAGAATTCGGGAAAATCCCAATTCCCACAAAATAAAATATAGTTACTTCAAAAGTAAAGTTTGATGTTTTTATTGAAACATTAGCTCCATTGAGGACCCAAGTTTTAATTATGTTGGGGGAGACTAGACCATGCACAATACTTTCCCAATTCCTAGAACCCAAGCAAAAAGCTTCCATATGTTGCTATGTAATAGATGTGAACATGGCTCCATGGCTAAAACATTTGTTGATTTGCTAGTGAAAGAAAGATGTTTGTTGTTTCATATGTATTGAAACCACAAACAAAAGCCAATTTATAGATGTTGTGTTAGGAAGATTCATTGGAATAAATTAAATTGCAGTATTGATATATGCAATAGGATTGTTATAGATCTTAGACATCCATCATATAAATGTGGTCTTCAAAAACAAAATTAAACTTGCAAAAACTATCAGTTTTTATTTGGTATATTAGATGTATCAAATTAACGCATATGTTTCTATGTTGATAAATTGCAGTATTGACATATGCAATAGGATTATGGTATAGCTTTGACATCCATCATATAAATGTGGTGTTCGAAAACACCGTTCCATCACAATAGAGCTCGTGAAACTCTCCATCACAATAGAGCTCATGAAACTCAGAGACATGGTCTTGATAAAAATCTTTTTTTAAATTGCTTTCTTTTACTAAATATAATCAAAACCATTGACACATAGCCAATTTTGCACCACATCGTTTAACATAATCATTAACAATTCCATACTAGTATTCATACTCACAAAGTAGCTCATCTCCGAAGGAGATATCCTTTATGGTTTGCACAGTAATGTAGCCATGGGCACTCAAATTTCCGTGTGACTTTTGAGCCCAAGGTGGTAGTTTAGGGATGTATACAAATATAACATTTGTTCTTTCTTTATAATACATTGAGCTATTTATATATCCAGCAATGTTTCCATACAATACATCTCCCACAATACATTTCACATCTATCAATGGATCTTCAAACATTCCATAAGTCTTCATCCTTGGGAAAAACTTGACGAGAGATCTCTAAGTATCATAATCATACTTTGGACCATTATATACCATCAAATCTTGTTTTTGCTTAATGCTTGTATGTACAAAAAGACCATATCCTGCCCTAGGTATTGTTGATTTCTTTACTTCATAATGGATGCCATTCATTTCGAACACGTGCTCGATGGGTATGGGCAATTTATGTTTCCATAAACCATTGGATGCAGGATCAAAATTTGTAATAAGATAGCTCTTTAACTTTTCAAGACAATCTGCAACACCTATCATATGTTTAAAATCAAAGAATCATTCTTTTAGTGGAGGAATACAAACTCACATCACAAAGCACATAGCATTTTTTGCACAAGGTACTAAATTAATGTCTATTGATTCTTTCACAAAACAAATTGAAACATAATGTTTTGCAAATCGAATCTAGCCAAATAGTGTCCAAATATAAATCAGAATGTAGGTACAAATGTTTTAGCTGAGCATTTGTGTCTGCAACTCTAATTAACAAGATCACTCAGATTCACTAAGGGTTGTCTATGCAATAAAATCGAATCAAGTTGGCTAAGAATGCCCTTGTAGCATCGGCAGTGATTCCCCTTTCCTTGCATCCAAGAACCATAGCAAAGTGTTTTGCCTCACTATCTTTTAATGGCCCCATTTTGGCAATTTTTCGTAGCATGCATTCTTCCTCTTCATTCAATGTAACATGTTGAACATGCACCATACTTCTTGTAGTAGGACAAGTCCCTCTCACTTTAGTTTTGATTATAGGTGAAGTAATACCTTTCTTTGTGTCTTTTTTTGAACTACAAGTAGACATATAAGATTCGACATTCATCCTTTCAAGACCTTCTTTGTTTTTTTCTTTGAATTCAAGGATCACTGGTTGAAAATAATAGAATATATCATGCCCTTTGACAATCGAAGCTTGACCAAATCTGCTAGAAGAGATGGCACTACGCACATCTACTGTGTAGGTATGGTAATAACTCATGAAGCAAAATAGAATCACCACAATCTATATCAAATTTTGTAGGGAAAATGCAATTTTCTGCTGGATTAACACAACCCGTGTAAGGCGAAACATCAATGAACACTGTTCTTGTTCGTTTGCATTCCTCTTTAAGACAACACCACACTCTCATTAATGGTTTAAACTCCACTTCCACATTCGTCCTATCTGGTCGAATGATTCTACTCTTTGTATGCTTGTGGCATGCCATCGCACCCCAAACCATAAAGAAATGTAACTTTCTATTAACATGATGCTCCAAAGTGTCAAGCATGTGTTGCACCATGCCCTTTTCTCCTCTAGTGGACCAAATGCCAACATGGTAGTGATCGAGCAACCATTGTAGAAACTCTAAACACCCAGGACGAAGAACAAGCCAATGCTTCCCATTGTGCAAGCTCATATGTTTATTTGACTTCAAAAAACAATGCTCAAGCAATAACCCTTTCAAATCTATTATCACTGCTAGTCTTATTTTTGTTATCACCTCTTTTGACATTATTTATGAGGGTGACATTATGTCTTCTCCTTTACCTTCTAAGATTTCTTGATGTACCTTGGCTTCATACAATGACATTGCATCTTCTCCTTTACCTTCTAAGCTTGCATCCACATTTGTCAATGGAACATTAACTCCAGACATTGCATCCTCAACATTTTCAATCAACCATGTTGAGCTTGGAACTTGCATGCTAATGTTCAAATTAGGCACATAACGAATCATTGGATCAGGTGTCATATGTACAGGTAATGCTTCTAGCGATGTGAAATTGAGATGGCCAAGATCTGTTGATAAACAAGGAAATGAAATTCATAAGTAGAAACAAACTGAAGATTGAGATGGAAAACCAAATTGTCAAACATTAGGTTGTGTGCTCTCAATGCAATTTATTTGTGTGAAAGCATTCATGTTTTTCTTTTTCAAAACAAAATTGGATTACTAAAAAAAAGAAAGCATTCACGTTCATATGCTTAGTATACCCCCTAAAGTTGTTTAATCTATACCCTTTCAAGTTATTTTAATCCCCAAAACTACATATCCTTACAATGCCAAAAACCTTTGCGTAATAGATAGAGTGGAGTCTAACATTATCTAGCATTGCCCGAGTGTTCCCACTAAGAAAAGATTTGGCCAAGCGGCCAAAGCATATTTGAGCATTCATATGAATTGAATAAGGATAGAAACAACAATTTACACTAATTCATTCATCACGATCAAGACTCAACACACTTTTTAACATTTATGAACTCATAAATAAATTTGGATGTGTATCACACTCTGAAGGTATTACAACATGCAAACACATCTTTTCATGAAATATAGAAAATTAAACATATTCAAGAATACATATGAATGTTTGAATTATAGCAATGAGATAGAAGAAATTTCCAAGTAATATTAAAAGATCTTTGGAAAAAAATCAATACATCATATGGAGAATATAGCAAGATAACATATGGAAAACACGAACACCATATAAAAGGACAATTTCAAGGACCTATTGCTTCCTCTTCTATTTCCCAAAACTTTGAAGCATGTTTTGTAAATGCTCATGCTGCTCTTCATTGAAGGGTTGAAGCTCTTTTTGTCCTGGTATGGTATCAATTTCTTTATCCCCTCCACCTTCAGTTGTATCATCTTCTTTTGCTACCCCCTCTATTGCCACTATTGGTTCTTGCAAGCCAGCCCATTGTCGAATTTCATGATTACTGTAAGCATACGTGCAACATATACTTTCAACCTTTGCTAACTCCTCATAAGTCTCAACAACTGAAACAACATGCCTCTTACGAGAAAGAGACTCTATTGCAGCAAGCCCCTCAGAAAACAAGTCCAATACATACTCATCTTCTTGACAGAAACCCATGATCATGTCTTTCATGATACTTGAACGTTTTCTTTTCAAGGACAATTCAACGTCAAATTCATCATCATCATCCTCGTCATCATCATCCTCATCACCTGATTCTTCTACACCACTTGATTTTTCATATTTTTCATCTGCAACATATATTGATGGCTTACATTGTGCATTGGTATAGCGCTCAATATCGTTGAAATTCTTTTCCTTGCTTACCAGTACACAAGTTATTAAGCCATCCATAGATCCAGTGACAAATATATCTGCAGTTTTAAAATTAAGGCAATCGAGGTGTATTTTATATTGTCTGCATGTCTTATTTAATGCATTCTTCAAACATGATACATGATCCATGGTCAAGGACACCACAAGAAGGAATTGCACTGGGGGAGAAGCGATTGTCATCAAGCTTTTCAACAAACACTCAAAGCGATCCTCATTCCAATTTCTACTTCTGCTTGGTCCATACATTACATCCAAAAAGGCAACCCCTATTGCCATTGGCTCTTGGTACACATTATGTATAAATTCCATTCCCTCCATGTTTGAACCGACTGTGTAGAACTTCCAAAGCCGGGTGAAATTCGGTCCATGACTTGCACCTTCACTTTGTCCCATAATCCACGTCAGATACCCCTTTGCAGCATCAGGCAATGGTGGAGTTTCCTTGCCCTGTTGAAGCTTCACTTTTAACCATGAGTCAGAGCAACCACAAATCCGATGATACAATTCTGGAGAAATTTTAAAATGTAATCTGCTTTCATCCCAATTTTTTAACATTAAAGAAGGCCGTTCTGCCAATATAAACATATAAAGTTCTTCTTGTAGTGTAGCATCTCTCTTGATCTGCATAGCTCGTCCTTCAATATCAAGAATCATGGCATCAGTCTTTGTTTTAGTTATGACTACTCTACCTTCCTTAATGTCATTTTGAATTTGACTAATTTGATCATCACTCAATCCACGCACTCATCTAAACATTGAGACTGTGGGTTGCCTACGGCATATTCCATCTTGTGAATATTTGCCTGCAATGTAATCCTCAAGGATGGAGATCCAACCATCATAAATGGCATCGCTTGTGATTATCATATGTACATCCTTCGTGGCAAAGCTATTGCCCAATGTTACCTTGCCAGTGTCAATGAAAGCTTGCAAAATATATGAATCCATTAGAATGCAATAATTAAGAAAACAGACTTGTAAAAAATGATTCATAATTAAAATCTGTACTTACATCCCAATTCTCATGATCTGGATGTCCTTTTGCAAGCCCTTGTTGTGCTTTCTTGGGTCTATTAAAGAGAATCCATTGTCCCCTCACCTGCGTAAGTATATCAATGTATGGATATTGTCTCAAGATATTTTGAGACTCCAGGTTTGCCATCTTTGATATCTCCACACAAAAGCATGCAGGACAATTCACTACAATCCTCGCCTGGCAGGTGTGGTAGTAGTTCTTCTTTGGGCCGTGCTGTTATCATCATTAGATGTGAATATTTTAGCAACATATATTGAATTTTGTCCAGATAGTATCCAGTAGTGGCACTTGGTTAAATCCTTTTTATCTACCCTTTCCAGGGGTTGCTTTGTTTCAGGATTGAAAGGCATTAAATCCGCTACAGCAGCAGGAGGCCTAGAGTTATAACCGAAGTCTGCAGCAAGCTTCTCCACATGCTCTTTGTTCAACCCTCTATATACATAGCTTTGAGGAGCTTTTTGACATCTTGTAACTAGAATTGGAAATGTTGCATGCAACCCAAATGGGTAGTATTTTTCATTTTCTACCAAGCCTGATGGTTTCTTTTGCCCTTTTTTTCCTATGACCTTTCCACTTGGCTCCAATTCACTACGATTGCTTCTTTCCACAACTGCTAGCATACCCTTTGGAAGTGTTCCTTCTTGTGGTACATCAACTATAGTTAGCTTTCCTTTCTTTGCCCCCCACTTGATGCTTGAACCATAGTTGACTTTCATTTCTTTGTTCCTTCCCCACTATCTTCCCCACTCTTATGCTTCTTTAATGTTGCTGAGACTTTGCGATATGATTCAATGATTGTTGTCACTGTGTCAATTTCATTTCCATCAATTGATTCAACAATTATCCAGCCTCTTGAGTGCATGTTGTCATCTACATCAGACTTCATACGAGATGCTTCATAATCGCTGGGATCCAAGGGAAACTTCTTATTTTGATTTATAATGATCAACAATCCAATATCTCCCTCTTTTCCAACCACATCTTCAGTGATTTGATGTACCGATCCAACACAAGTGTATGCACTTTTATTAGGTAACAAAACAAATAAGTGAACTCGTGTCAATTGTGCTCCCTCAATACTATACATGTCAAAGTACCAAGGTATGCTTTTTTCTCCAAATCCACTTACAACTTTCTCAACCTTCTTCACATTTGTGTCTTTCTTGTAATAAAACCCAAGCAATATACAAACTATCATCTTTATAATCTTTAATGTTAGACAAAACACATTATCGATAAACATATCTGAAATAGAATCTAGAATTGACACTAGACATAGTAGTAGATTTGAGAAAGCACTAGATTCTAGGGAGATTTGGCCGTGCGGCCAAATCTTATGGGCTTCTTTTGAAGCACTGGAAGGGGAGGTTTGGATGTGTGGTGAAATCATATGGGCTTCTTTCAAAGCACCAAAGTTTGGGGAGATTTGGCCTTGTGGCCAGATCTTGTGGGCTTCTTTCAAAGCACTAGGGTTTGGAGAGATTTGGCTGTGCAATCAAATCTTGCTAGCTTATTTCAAATTAGTCAAATCTTTCTAGCTTCTTTTAAATCACTTGGGTTTAGGGAGATTTGGCCGTGCAGCCAAATCTTGCTAGCTTCTTTCTAATCACAAGGGTCTATGGAGATTTGGCCGTGCGGTCAAATCTTTTCAAAGCACCAAGGTTTGGGGAGATTTGTGTGCGGTCAAATCTTGCTAGCTTCTTCCTAATCACAAGGGTCTATGGAGATTTGGCCATGCGACCAAATCTTTTCAAAGCACCAGGTTTGGGGAGATTTGGCCGTGCAGTCAAATCTTTTCAAAGCACCAAGGTTTGGGGAGATTTGGCCGTGCACCCAAATCTTTTCAAAGCACTAAGGTTTGGGGAGATTTGGCTATGATGCAAAATCTTCTAGCTTTTTTAAAGTCACGAGGGTTTAGGGAGATTTGACTGTGTGGCCAAATCTTGCTAGCTTCTTTTTAATCACAAGGGTCTAGGGAGATTTGACCATGCGGCCAAAATTTTTCAAAGCAGCAGGAGTTGGGGAGATTTGGTTGTGATGCCAAATCTTTCTAGCTTCTTTTAAATCACCTGGGTCTAAGGAGATTTGGCCGTGCGGCCAAATCTTGCTAGCTTCTTTCTAATCATCAGGGTCAAGGGAGATTTGGCCATGTGGCCAAATCTTGCTATCTTCTTTCTAATCACAAGTGTCGAGGAAGATTTGGTTGTGTGGCCAAATCTTTTCAAAGCAACAAGGTTTAGGAAGATTTTGTTGTGATGCCAAATCTTTATAGCTTCTTTCAAATAACCAAGATCTAGGGAGATTAGACCATACGGCCAAATCTTGTATGTTTTGAAAGAAGCCAGAAGATTTGGCTGCATGGCCAAATCTTCCCCCCATTTAAAATTCAAAATTCAAATCTTAAGATTGAAATTTCAAATCTGAAAAATTCAAAACCTTGGATTCAAAATTCAAAATTCAAAATTCAAAATCTTAGATACAAAGTTCAAATTTCAAATTTCAAGATCTGAAAGTCATATCATATACTAAAGACCCTACTTTCAAATCACACTTCGAGATTCCTACTTTTACAAGACTCTTTCTTTCAAATCGTGGTGTTCCAAAATGGAAAAAATGGAGAACATGCATGAATTAGGTACACTTTCTATTTCTTTGGTTTTCTTACTTGGATGATTGAGTAGCCATTGTTGTTTGTGAGCTTGTGCTCTTTGGATTTCAAGCAATCGTAGGAGCTGTAGAGAGAGTAGCTGTAGCATTAAGAGAGAATTTCGTCCAGTATAGGATTGGAGCTGTAGAGAGAGTAGTTGTACCAGGAGAGAGGAGCGTCAAGAGGGGATTTCGTCCAGTAGAGGAGTGGAAGGAGAACTGAGGGGATTTCATGCAAGAGGAGAGGAGATTTCGTGCATGGAGTGGAAGGAGAACCGAGGGGCGAGCAGAAGGATTTCGTCAAGAGGAGCGGCAGAAAGACAGAGGGGATTTCATGCAAGAGAAGAGGAGATTTCCACTCCGGGGCACGCAGAAAGTTTCGTGAAGAGGAGCAACAGGGCATGCAAGAAGGGATGGACTAGGAGAGAGGAGCGCAAAGAAGGGATTCCATGGTGCACAAAAGATTTCACCAAGGGGAGCGGCAGAAGGACTAAGGGTGCGTGTAGAAGGCAGGAGGATTTCGGCCAAACAGTGGAGGTTCGAGCAAGAAGAACGAAGGGCGCACAAAAGGACGAAGGGTGCGCAGGAGGCAAAAGGATTCTGTCGAACGAGGCAGAAGGATCTCGGACGCTTAGGAGGCAGAAGGAGCTCGGCCAAACATTGGAGATTCGAGCGTAGAGGCCAAGAAGAAGCAAGGGGAGCGTGAAGGAGGCAAAAGTATCTCTGACGTTTAGGAGGTAGAAGGAGCTGGTCCAAACAGTGGAGATTCGAGCGCAGAGGAAAAGAAGAAGCAAGGGGAGTGCGAAGGAGGCAGACAGTGGAGATTCGGCCAAACAGTGGAGCTTGGCCAAACGGTGGAGATTCAAGCGCAGAAGGAGCTCGGCCAAACGGTGGGGTGAGGAAGATGAAACAATCCCCCCCAAAAAAGCATGCTTTGGGGGGAAAGGAGCAATCCCCCCAAAAGCATGTAGAGCCAAAAAAAAAAAAAAAAGACCTCTTTCTAATCCAACTATTGTGTGTGGAATCTATGATTCTAAAGTGTAATAGTATGAATCATGAAAAGCATGTATGATTTTTTTGAAAGTAGGGTCTCTAGATTTGAATTTCAAAATTTGAAACTTGAAACTTGAAATTTGAATTTTTTATTTTAAATTTTGAATTTTGAACTTTAAATTTTAAATTTTAAAATCTGGATTTTCAATTTTAAATTTAACATTTGAAGATTTGTCCATGTGGCCAAATCTTCCTAGTGATTTGAAAGAAGCTAGCAACATTTGGCAGCATGCCAAAATCTTCCCAAACCCTAATGCTTTGAAAGATTTGGCCACACGGCCAAATCTCCCAGAACCTGATGATTTGAAAGAAGCACGCAAGAGGAGGTTGCATGGCCAAAACTCCCCATACCCTAGTGCTTTGAAAGAAGCCTACAAGATTTGGCCACGCGACCAAATCTCCCCAAGTTTGAAAGAATGCCACAACCAAATCTTCTCAATGCTTTGATAGAAGGAACCAAGGTCTCGAAGGATTTGGCCGTGCATCCAAATCTTGCTAGCTTCTTTAAAAGCACCAAGGTCTGAGCAAATTTGGCTGTGTGGCCAAATCTTATTGCTTCTATCAAAGCACTAGTTCTTAGGAGATTTGGCCATGTGGCCAAATCTTGTTGGCTTCTTTCAAAGCACCAGGGTTTCGAGAGATTTGACCATGTGGCCAAATCTTGTGGGCTTCTTTTAAAGCACCAAGGTCTAAGTAGATTTGGATGTGTGGATAAATCTTGATGACTTCTTGAAAGCACCAACGTCTCAGGAGATTTGGTTGTGTGGACAAATCTTGCTATCTCCCTTTCAAAGCACCATGGTCTGTGAAGATTTGGCCATGTAGCCAAATTTTGCTGCCTAAAATTCAAAGCACCAAGGTTTAGGAAGATTTGGTCTTGCAATGAAATCTTGTAAAGCATTTTCATCCTAAGTCACACCATCAGATATCAATATTAAACTATAACAAATGCTATGTACTATGTAGGTGCCACATTGAAAGTGGGGGTTAAAGTCAACTTGCTTGTCAGTGGAATGATTGTTGCCATTGGGACAATATTCTCTACATCACATGATGACATGTGCCAAGGTGTGCCCTTGGGAGAAAACAATGTATCGGTGGCGATCGATATTTGTATGGATGAAAGTGCACTTCTTCCATTTCCTACAATGGATGCATTCTTAGTCTATGAGGCTTTCGGTAGTGTTGTTCATTGGAAAGCACGATCAACGAGCTGTGTGGACAATGTCAATGGAGCTATTGTACCAATGAATGATATAACATCAAATACCATTGATGTTGAACCTCTATGTGAATATGATGATTTTTCCATTCGAGAATCATGGAAGGACAAGAAAGTTCTAATATGGGATGAGCAAAAAACCAAGAGCATTGCAGAGGGTGTTGTCTACCCATTTGAACCCATAAATTTTGAGATGCTTGGTGAAGGTAATCTAGGTGTGGGAATTGAAAAGTATCATAGTGATGTATCAAGCATCGATACTATCCACTTAATAAAATGGCCCATTGGACAAATAACCTTTTTAGATGGAACTTCATTAAGAATCAATGACACCATGAATTCTCCAAGTGGTTGTGGGGAAAAGCACATGGAAGATGAGGACCCAATGGAAAAATCCACAAAAAAGAGGTGTTACTGCATGATAAAGAGGAAAGCTAAAAAACATGGCATGGCATTAGCATCATCTAGACTCACAAGGGATGCAGTCACAAAAGTATCTATGATTGATTGTTGTAAACAAAATTGTTGTCAATTTGCTGATCATCAAATGATATCCAAATTACGCATAGAGTATTGGGGCCAAAGTTTGGAGGCTCACACCGATTATGTATATGACACTCTTGGGGTTGCTTGTCAAAAAGATGACAATGGGCAGTTCAAACATGTCTTTTCATTGAATGGTATTCAAGTTTGCTGTAGAGCATGGTATGAAATTTATGGTATTCCAAAAACATTTTATCGATACAGGGAGCAATTTGAAATTGGTATACGAAGGTGCATGCATGGTAATAAAGGAATCATGTGGAGAGGTTGGGACCACACAGAACTGGGTAGAGCCATAATCCAAGATTTTGTGGATAACAATTCTGAGCGTATGCCATAGAAAAGTAGAACACTTCAGGATGGATCAAGGGAAACACAGTTGGTGATACCGAATGTATACAAGCAGGTTGATATTCTCTATGAAGTTAACATGCAATTAAAGCATAGTTTGGGTTGTAAGGAGATGTCAACTTCCATGTTCAACCGCATATGGAACTCTGATATCAAGCATGTAACTTTGTCAAAAACAAGTGAATTCTCTAAGTGTGGTTTATGTAGTGCAATCAAGGCTCAGCTTGTAGCGACAAAATGCCAAAATGAACATAATAAGTCGATGGAAGATAGAACAAAGCACATGTTACAACAAAAAAGTTGTAGAAATGTGTAACACACTTGGCACAGATTTTCTAAAATGTATCCTCAGACATACTTGTGCATTATCCATGAGAAGATGGACCAAAAGAAGACAACCATCCCTAGATTATGCAATTGTTCAAAGGACACAGACAAATCCTTTCAGCTCCCAGTGGCTTTGACTAGCATGATAACACATGGACATGGTCAAGGACATTATGGTCACTTTTCTTTATCCTTGTGGCCGTCGGATCCTAACTTCGCAATTGGTTCATTGGCTTTGTGTTTGAGAAATCTTGAAAGATTTGATAACCATGCACTTGGAGATTTGGTACATGATGGGATGCCAAGGTCTGACAATGCTCTGCTAAATGCACTAGCCTCAAGAGAAGCATTGGATTCTCACTATGTTTCTAATGGCAAGCAACAACTTCACCTTGGAGCAATGGGTGGAACATTCAAAGACCTTGGACTTGGAAGCTCCCATCAAGAAAATCATTATAAGAGACTACCCGAACACCTATTGTTACAGTTGGATAATTGTGGTTCTGAAAACAAGAATAGGTACTTGTTTGCATACCTATCATTACTTGTTGCTCGAGGGATTTTCAAGTCAATTCAATTGGGATTCTTGATGGTTGGGCATACACATGAGGATATTGATGCAATGTTTAGTAGGTTTTCAGAGAGGTTAAGAACTAGCCAAACATTGACATTTGCACATCTCATGGATACTTTTAGACAATGTGAGGAGTCTTCTCCAATGCCATTTTTGGTAATGGAAGTCTGTGATTTCAAGAGCTATGTTGATGGATGCCTATGCGATGGGCAAGATTCTTTAGTGGGACACTCAAAGCCTCTCCAATTTTGGTTCTTTATGTGAAATGAAGTTCCTATCATGCAATATAAAGTGCATCCACGATCATTAGATTGGCAACCAAGTGAAGGTGGCATTGAGTTGTGGAAGAGACATCCGGATGGTCATCCAATGCTACCAAGTGGAGAGCCGCATTGTGTAACCATGTTCAAGTATGTGAAGGATCACTTAGATATGATAGTTGGTATCAAGGAGTATGTATGCTTTTGGGAAAAATGGGCACACCTGCAAGGTCCAGAAGCATCTTTCACAAAGTTTTACAAGCCACTAGTGAAGTACTAGAAGAACATGATTGATGAGCTTGATAAACCAAACAATAGTGTAGAGGGCATGTACAAGAGATTTTGGCCAAAGACACAACATATTGATTGTGTGCAAGTAGTTGATAATGAAAACAATGAGTTTCAAGGAATTGAAGAGTTGAATGATCACTACTATGGACCTCAAAGGAAAAAGCCAAAACAATCATTTGATCCAATGGTTAATGTACAAAAAGGACACTTTCTTTTGGTCCGACCAGCAGAAAAAATTTACCCAATTTGGCTAGGCATTGCTCAAATTGATGTACAGAAGGATAATAAATCTAAAAATTTCAAGAAGGTTTTGATACAATATTGGGCACCTATATGCAAAAGACACAATGGAAAAATTGAGGAGGTGTATGCAGATTGTTGGAACAAGATTTGGATGTGCAATAAAGGTGATCTCCACGTTGGGAATCTGTTGATGCTATTGTATGGTCATGGGTTCCAAAATGTAGCCTCTCAAAGAAGGTTTCCTCAAAGAGCAGCAACCTCCCCATCAAGGTGAAGATACCAACCATTGCATGCAAGCGGGCTTTATCCAATTGGGCTCATAGAATAGATTCCGACTCTGATTCTGACTCCACAATGGAGTGAAGGTACTTGAAAAGCAAGACTTTTTTTTTCTTGCACAACGATAATTTAATTGAATACTGACAAATATTTGGAAGGTGTGACATTGATCTTTTTTCTTTATCTTTTTTTTGCAGACCATTGCTTTGTGGTTGCAAGTTCTGCACACTCGATAAAATATCAAGGACTAGTGTTGCATTCTTACTTTTTCTCCAACTAAACTAAAATGGTGTTTTTTAACACCACCTTTTTTCGAGAAGAGGCAAAAAATGCTTCGTTAAACTCAAACATATGATGTTTTTTTCTCGGCTAATGCAGAACAGGCACACTCCAAATTGTGAGTTTCATATACACGGCCAAATCTAGGGAGAAAATGGAGTGCATTCAATGCATTGTAATTGCAACCCCTCAAAAAATACCATGCATTGGTCGAAATCTCAACATTTGGCATTTTATTTATGTTGATGCAAACCATGCACATTTGTGATATTTGGATGGACTGCCATATGGGAAAAATCAATGAAAAACATTGAATGTTACATAATTACAACCCCCTAAAAGTTCCCCAATTATCAGGATTTTCCCAAATTCTCTAATATGGTGTTACTCCTTCTTTCCTGGTATTTAGTCCTTGTTGTTGTAGTAATTATAAATGATAGCAAAAGTACAATTTATCGAGTGAAAATTGAGAGAAAGAGATTGCAATATGCTTTTACGTCCAATAATAGGTTATATAAAAATTATTAACTTATACTGAGCAAAAATTGAACAGAAGATCTTACATTTATAAAAACTCGACAATTACTGAGAGCCTTAAACAAAAGATTACAAGTAGCAGCCATAACCATTCAAAAACAAATATAAAAGTTAACAACAGTGCATACTGAGAGCCTCAAATTGAACAAAAAGAGATTACATGACTGCCTTAGTCTCTTAGAGACCAAAACATTACGTATAGTGAAGAATTTGTACAACTTAGTTTTCAATTAGTCTAGCTTGTTGCATTAACAATTTTTAGGGAGCCATAGGAGGATATGATGGAGAGGCTAAAGACCAAGCACATTGCCAGGACTCAGTTATTCACCTCCCCAGCAAGTCGAGAGTACTCTGCTCTAAAAATATTGAGGGCTTTGTTGACATCTAGGGGGGACCGATATAGCATAGCCACAAAGAGGCCCTCTATGAGAATGTTATCCAAGGTGATGACATTCAAATGTGTGGGGAGTCACCTGTGGGAACAAAGAGTCTCCACTAGTGCAAACATTTCTATTCCATGTGAGTGCAACGCAATGACCTTACATGTGAAGGCAGATATTATTGGAATCACAGAGCATCAAGGGGGGGACCAACTAGGCATGTTGAAGATGAGTGGATGAGTAGAAGATGAGCAAGGGAGCAGATGTAGTGATGAGAGTTGGAGGAGGGAGCGTGGGGCAAAGTAGAGCAGGGGCATAAAAGAGATATAGGATAGAGGAGGGGTGTGGAGCAAAGTTGCAGAGCATCGGCGGATCAGAGAAACGTAGTAAAATGCCAAATGCCACGGATCTTATATATATATAAAGTTCAAGCCACCGTGGTGGTTGGAGCCCGAGGTTCCATCCATATTAATTGCAGGCCACCATGGTGGAATCCCCCAGACAATATGGTAATCATGAAGAAGATGCCATGTGCTGTCACTCGGGTGGCTAGTAATTAACTTAGCCATGACAGACGTGGCTGATGAGAGCCACCACCATTGGGCAGTAATGCTCATTACCATGTCTAATCACTCATTACCATGCACTCTAGTTCTCTACTGATGAATATGTGAGCTCGGTGACTGGTAATTTTTACTACACTTGTAGTGATCATGCATGCTAAAATGCGGTGGTGGGTGAGCGGTGGCATGATTGGTAATTTTTAATGCACTTGTAGTGATCATGCATGCTAAAGCACGGTGGTGGGTGAGTGGTGGCAAGGTGGAATCGTAGCCATGGCTGATGATAGCCACCACCATTGGGTAGTAATTCCCACAAAAGTAAATCATGAAGCCTAATCACCTCTAATTCCTCATGATTACCATAATTTACTGCACTTGTAGTAATCATGCATGCAAGACCGGTGGTGGTAACTAGAAGCTGAGTAATTGTATGCCACTGTGGTAGCTAGTAATTAACTAAGGATAGCCTGGTGGATCTTAGCTGCCATCACAAACGTGGCTGGGAATCTTAGATGTCACCACCTCTAATCATTCATTACCATGCAAGTCAATATTGCCACCTTAAATTATTCAAAATTTGGGCCAACCACTGTAGTGGCTCTCACCTTGACAGTAGTTGGGGTACAACCACCGCGGTGGCTCTCACCTTGACAGTCTAGTTGGCTATTCCATTCCCTTAACCATTTTCTCTTATATCCCTCTTGAATGTTTTGTTCTCCCTTGCAATCTCAAGCCTCCACTATTCCATTTCTTCATTGCTTGATCTTCTATCCCTCTTGACCATTTCTTGTGAAAATAGTGGGAGAGAAGGAAGGAGTTTCACTTGCGGCTTTTTCACATACACAATGGGGGAATACACACAAAGGTGGAGGGTTAAAACAGTTTTCCTCTTCTTAGTTGTGAAAAGCCAAAAAGAACTCTAGTACAAAGAAATAGAAGAACCCTATATGTGGGTCTCAAACCAAACTCAGCTAACTAAGGTGGCATACTAACTGAGCCACGAACTAGAGTACATAAGGATAGCTGTCATCCAGCTATTATTCATGGGCAGTGTACCAAGCGCATGTGCAGCTAACAAGTTGGTGACATAAATGCACAACGGTCTGTGAAGATAGTGGGAGAGAGGGAAGGAGTCTCACTTGAGGCTTTCTCACAAGCACAATGGGGGAGTACACACAAAGGTGGAGGCTGAAAATAGTTTTCCTCTTCTTAGTTGTGTAAGCCAAAAGAACTCAAGTACAAAGAAATAGAAGAGCCCTATATGTGGGTCTCAAACCAAACTCAACTAACTAAGGTGGCATACTAACTGAGCCACAAGCTAGAGTAGATAAGGATAGCTGTCTCCAGCTATTATTCGTGGGCGGTGTACCAACCGCATCTCCAGCTAACAAGTCGGTGACATAAATGCACAACAGTCACCCTGGCATATCGCGAGTGGAGCTCGATATCTCAACACTCCCCCTCGAGCTCAATCCCAATTCCTGCATATACCAAGCAGGTCTCTGAACTTGCGCCGCTTCTCTGCGCCCAATGCTTTCGTGAATATGTGAGCTACCTGATCCTCTATGCTGACATAAACTAGATCAATAAGACCTAGTAAAACCTTCTCCCGCACATAGTGATAATGCACCTCAATGTGCTTTGTTCTAGCATGAAAGACTGGGTTCTTTGCCAAGTGTATGCTACTCATGTTGTCACAATAAATGATAACTGGCCCATCTGTAGACTGATGCATATCATAGAGTAGCTTATGCAACCAAGCTACCTCAAATGCAGCCATTGCTACACCCCTGTACTCAGCCTCTGTGCTCGAAAAGGCAACTATAGGCTGTTTCTTGCTGCTCCAAGTGACTACAGCACTCCCAAAAGAGAACACATATCCATTGGTAGATTGTCTATCAGAAATACTACCAGCCCAATCAGCATCAGTGTATCCATGCAACTGTATCTAAACCCCAGCCTCATAAAATAGTCCATACTACAATGTGGACTTCACATACCTGAGTATATGTCTAGCCGCATCCAAATGCGGTTTCCTTGGAGCCTGCATAAACTGACTTACCAACCCAACAACATAGCTCAAATCTGGTCTGGTAATAGTCATGTAAATCAAACTTCCTACTATGTGTCTGTACATAGTAGGGTCTTCCAGAAGCTCACCTGCATCTGCGCTTAGCTTCACATTCTGCTCCAAAGGAACTGAAATAGGCTTACAGCCTGTCATCCCATATTTGGACAGCATGTCCAGTCCATACTGCCTCTGCAAGAGCTGTATCCCACTTGGTGATCTAATCACCTCAATGCCCAAGAAATAACGCAGCTCTCCCAAATCCTTCATCTCAAACTTTTGCCTCAATAGCATTTTCACATGAAGGATATCTTTATCACTATCACCTGTGATGATGAAATCATCAACATAAATGACCAGTAGCATAATCCCTTTCTCTGTTTTTCTCACATAGAGTGAGAAATCTGCCTTGGAAATCTGAAAGCCAATAGTGACAAGATACTATCCTATCTTGTCAGACCATGCTCTAGGTGCTTGCTTCAAGCCATACAAGGCTTTCTTCAACCTGCAAACAAACGCAGGATGAGTAGCATGAACATAACCTGCTGGTTGCTCCATAAAGACCTCTTCTTGCAAATCACCATGCAAGAAGGCATTCTTTACATCCATCTGATGTAAAGACCATCCCTTTGATGCAGCCATAGCAATGGCTGCTCTTACGGTTGCCATCCTTGCAACCGGTCTGAAAGTTTCTTCATAATCAATGCCATATGTCTGTGCATACCCCTTGACAACTAATCTTGCCTTGTATCTATTCACAGAACCATCTGCATTGTGCTTGATCTTATAAACCCACTTACAGCCAATTGCATTCTTGTCTTTAGGCAAAGCCACCAATTCCCATGTAGCATTAGCATCCAAGGCATCCATTTCTTCATCCATGGCTTTCTCCCATTTTTCATTTCCCATGGCTTGCTCAAAAGAAGTGGGTTTTGGTTCCTGTATCACTTTGACCATATAGGCATAGTGAATGGCTGTAAATCCATCATATTTCAGCCTATCCACAGGATACCTAACCCAAGTAGACCTGCGCAAAATAGGCTCACTTCCAGGTGCTCTCAAAACATCCCTGATCTTCCTTACTCCAGGTGTAACAATAGAAGGAATACCCAACTCATCATCAATGCTCTGTTCTGAGCCACTGGATTCACCATCCACATAAGAGTGACCTGCATTCACATCAAACATGGGCTGATCTACCTTCTCTTTTTCTTTTCGTGATACCTGCGTACCACTATCTGCATTGCTTTGAGGAGATTCTCGTGATCTCAATCTACCTGTCCATGGCGAAGTATGTGAACCACTGCTAGAGGACACTGCAGGTCCACTGATATTTTGTGACTGTTGCTGTGAATTCTGTGCAGCATTACCATTTTGTGCATCTACATCAATCATCACATTTGCTGGTTTATACCAGCTGCTCATCTCATCAAAATCAACATCTTTGCTCACTGTAAACTTACGAGTAGAAGGGTTATAGCATCTATACCCTTTCTGCTGCAAAGAATAACCAATAAAGACGCACTTCTCAGCTTTTGGATCCAACTTGGACCTCAACTCATCTGGCACATGGACATAGGCAATGCAACCAAAAATTTTCAAATGAGAAATAACTGGTTTCCTACCAGTATACATCTCCTCTGGCGTCATGCCATGTATTGCTGCAGTGGGAGTCCTGTTCATTATATAAACTATTGTAGCAACTGCTTCACCCCAATAATAATCTGGTAGATCTTTTTCATTTAGCATAGCCCGAGATACCTCTCCAATATGCCTGTTTTTCCTTTCTGCACTTCCATTTTGCTGTGGGGTATGACTGCATGAATATTGCTGCTTTATACCATGCTCCTGTAGGAACCTTGCAAACTCATTTGAGAGGTACTCTCCCCCTCCATCTGACCTTAGGCATTTTATTTGAAGGCCTGTTTCTTTTTCAACCATAGCTTTGAAAGCTTTGAAGTGCCCAAACACTTCACTTTTCTTTTTCATAAAATACACCCAAAGTTTTCTGCTGAAGTCATCAATAAATGTGATAAAATAGTGACAGCCACCAATAGATGCAACTTTAGTAGTCCACATATCAGAGTGGATTAATTCCAATGGCTTTTTACTCTCTTGAACATGCCTAGGAAAAGGTTTCCTTGCCTGTTTCCCAAACTGATAGGCTTCACAAACCTTGTGCATTTTTGCAACCTTGAATTTAGGCAATCCTGCAACAATATTTTGGGCTTGCATTGATTTAAGTCGCTGTATATTAACATGACCAATGCGTTTGTGCCAGATATCAATATCTGCAACTACACCGATCCCATGTGCAAACATTGCTGCACTCAATTCAGGCATGTCTGCATCCAACGTAAACATCCTGCCCTTCTTCTTTCCTTTTGCTATCAAGCAACCGTTATTTTTCATATCCTCAACAAAGCATCCATGAGGATTAAATCTGACCTACAAGCCCTGCTCAACCATCTGACCAACAGAAACCAGGTTCTTGGTGATGTTCGGGACATGAAATACATCAGACAAGTATTTCTTTTTCCCATCCTGCATAGACAAAGGAATTTTGCCAATCTGCACAATAGGATGTGCAGTATCATCACCAGTCTCCACAAATCCTGGTTTTTCCATTTTCCTTGCATCTTGCATTCATTCTGCATGAACTGTCATGTGGTTTGATGCACCTGAGTCAACATACCACACATCATTTTGTTCTTCTGCACTTGTCACAGAATTGGTCATATGCTGCACCATAAATAGATGCTCATTTCAGTCATCACCCTGCCTACTAGAAGATGCATAATTGCCTTGCTGCAATTTTCCATTCATAATGTCATTCTGCTTTTTATAGCAGTCCTTAGCCATATGACCCGTTTTGCCACAATAGTAGCATTCAACATTGCTGTTTGCATTTTGGCCTCTCTGCCATCCACCACGGCCTCTTTGGCTCCCCCTGCCTCTAGAGTTACCACGTCCTCCTGCATAGGACTGGTTTTCTTGTGTTTGCTGCGTATTCTGATTTCTACCACGGCCTGTTGATCAGCCTCCTCTACCTCTGCCTCTACCTCTGCCAGCATTTGAGTAGAAGACAGTTTCTTTTGAAGTTCCTGCTGAAGAAGATGCACCACCATTTCTCTGTTCTTCAGAAATTAGAAGAGCAATCAACTCCTCAAAATCCGAAAATTTTTCACGGATAGCAATGGATGTCCGAAACTATGCATAATCCTTTCCTAGACCATTCAAGGTCACAGAAACTAAATCGTCATCATCCACTGGCGACCCAATGGAAGCAAGTGCATCCGCAATTTTCTTCACCTTCATGTGGTAGTCATTGATGCTCATATTTTCTCTCTGCACAAATTGTGCAGCTCCTGCTTGAGCTGCATTTTCCTGGCTTGCGTATTTGTGCTGTACATTTTTGCCAAAGTATCCCATGCCTCCTTTGGCGTACTTGCATCCTGAATATGCACAATCATGGAGTCCGAAATACTGATAGATAGCCACTACATAACTTTCCTGGCTCTCTCATGCCATCCTTTGAATGCCTGCATTTTCTGTAGATTGGGAACAGTAGGAAGAACAGGTTCTTCATTTCCTGTAATGAACTCCCAATAGCCTTTTATTCATCATTCTAATCTTCCATGCCTGGAAGTTGTTCTTGTCAAGCTTTTCAGTGACAATCTGTGAAAGAGAATCAGATGCCATTACAGAACACTGCAAAAAACACAGCTTTTGCCTCACACGGGCAGATCTGCAAAACTGACGAAAGTGGTATTTCACCACACAGTCACTTTCTAGTGACGATTTTACATCAACAGGCAACAAGCATGAATCTGCAACTCCCAATGTCTCTGTGCATAGGCATATGATGCAATTTCTGCGGCAACTTTTCACCGACCTGCAGAACAGTGGTCGCACAACAAAATCAAGGCCTTTTTCTGAGTGCCCGCGGAGAACTTCCGCCTCGAAAACGGGCCCCGAAATGATCTCGAATCAGAAAAATAAAGTCACCGAAGGCTTTGCCCTTTCCCGCAGCATATAATGCCCTCTCGCCACACCGCGAAGGGTGTCTCAATCTGAGACAGTGCACTCTTGCACTTTCGGCTGTGCTACCTGCAGAGATTTGCTCCCAAACTCGAAAAAGGAAAGCAACACTTGTCCACTTACCAGGACACTGCGAACTTGGTTTGCTTTCTTGAGCTCCTTACCACGAACAAGGCTCTGATACCATGTGAAGATAGTGGGAGAGAGGGAAGGAGTCTCACTTGAGGCTTTCTCACAAGCACAATGGGGGAGTACACACAAAGGTGGAGGCTGAAAACAGTTTTCCTCTTCTTAGTTGTGTAAGCCAAAAGAACTCGAGTACAAAGAAATAGAAGAGCCCTATATGTGGGTCTCAAACCAAACTCAACTAACTAAGGTGGCATACTAACTAAGCCACAAGCTAGAGTAGATAAGGATAGCTATCATCCAGCTATCCTTATCGTGGGTGGTGTACCAACCGCATCTCCAACTAACAAGTCGGTGACATAAATGCACAACAGTCACCCTGGCATATCGCGAGTGGAGCTCGATATCTCAACACGGTCGCCCTGGCATATCACGAGTGGAGCTCAATATCTCAACACTCCCCCTTGAGCTCAATCCCAATTCCTACACACCAAGCAGGTCTCTAAACTTGCGCAACTTCTCTATGCCCAATGCCTTCGTGAATATGTCTGCTACCTGATCCTCTGTGTTGACATAAACTAGATCAATAAGACCTAGTAAAACCTTCTCCCACACATAGTGATAATGCACCTCAATGTGCTTTATTCTAGCATGATAGACTAGGTTATTTGCCAAGTGTATATTGCTCATGTTGTCAAAGTAAATGACAACTGGCCCATCTGTAGACTGATGCATATCATAAAGTAGCTTATGCAACCAAGCTACCTCACATGCAGCCATTGCTGCACCCCTATACTCAGTCTTTGTGCTCAACCAGGCAAATGTAGGCTGTTTCTTGTTGCTCCAAGTGACTGTAGCACTCCTAAAAGAGAACACATATCCACTGGTAGATCGTCTATAAGAAATACTACCAACCCAATCAGCATCAGTGTATCCATGCAATTGTATCTGAACCCCAGTCTCATAAAATAGTCCATACTGCAATGTGGACTTCACATACCTAAGTATGCATCTAGCCGCATCCAAATGTGGTTTCCTTGGAGCCTGCATAAATTGACTTACCAATCCAACAGCATAGCTCAAATCTGGCCTGGTAATAGTCATATAAATCAAACTTCCTACTATGCATTTGTACATAGTAGGGTCTTCTGAAAGCTCACCTGCATCTGTGCTCAGCTTCACATTCTGCACCAAAGGAACTGAAATAGGCTTACAGCCTATCATCCCATATTTCGACAGCATGTCCAATCCATACTCTCTTTGCAAGAGCTGTATCCCACTTGGTGATCTAATCACCTCAATGCACAAGAAAGAACGTAGCTCTTCCAAATCCTTCATCTCAAACTTCTGCTTTAATAGCATTTTCACATGAAGGATATCTTCATTACTATCACTTGTGATGATCAAATCATAAACATAAATGACAAGCAGCATAATACCTTTCTCTCTCTTTCTCACATAAAGGGAGAAATCTGCCTTGGAAATCTAAAAGCCAATAGTGACAAGATACTAGTATCCTATCTTGTCAGACCATGCTCTAGGTGCTTGCTTCAAGCCATACAAGGCTTTCTTCAACCTGCAAACAAACTCAGGATGAACAGCATGAACATAACCCGGTGGCTGCTCCATAAAGACCTCTTCTTGCAAATCACCATGCAAGAAGGCATTCTTTACATCCATCTGATGTAAAGACCATCCCTTTGATGTAGCCATAGCAATGACTACTCTTACGGTTGCCATCCTTGCAACTGGACTTAATGTTTCTTCATGATCAATGCCATATGTCTGTGCATACCCCTTGACAACTAATCTTGCCTTGTATCTGTTCACAGAACCATCTGCATTGTGCTTCACCTTATAAACCCACTTACATCCACTTGCATTCTTGTCTTTAGGCAAAGGCACCAATTCTCATGTAGCATTTGCTTCCAAGACATCCATTTCTTCATCCATGGCTTTCTCCCATTTTTCTTTTCCCATGGCTTGCTCAAAAGAAGTGGTTCCTGGTTTCTGTATCACATTGACCATATAGGCATAGTGAATGGCTATAAATCCATCATATTTCAGCCTATCCATAGGATACCTAACTCTGGTAGATCTACGCTGAATAGGCTCACTTCCAGGTGCTCTCAAAACATCCCTGGTCTTCCTTAGTCCAGGTGTAACAACAAAAGGAATACCCAACTCATCATCAATGCTCTGTTCTAAGCCACTGGATTCACCATCCACATAAGAGTGACCTGCATTCACATGAAACATGGGCTGATCTACCTTCTCTTTTCCTTTTTGTGATACCTAGATACCACTATCTGCATTGCTTTGAGGAGATTCTCCTGATCTCAATCTACTTGTCCATGGCGAACTATGTGAACCACTGCTAGAGGACACTATAGGTCCAGTAATATTTTGTGATTGCTGCTGTGAATTTTGTGTGGCATTATCATTTTGTGCATCTACATCATCAATCACATTTACTGGTTTATACTAGCTACTCATCTCATCAAAAACAACATCTCTGCTCACTGTAAACTTACGAGTAGAAGGGTCATCGCATCTATACCCTTTCTGCTGCAGAAAATAACCAATAAAGAAGCACTTCTCAGCTTTTGGATCCAACT
This sequence comes from Dipteris shenzhenensis, assembly GCF_047967505.1. Lineage (NCBI taxonomy): Eukaryota > Viridiplantae > Streptophyta > Polypodiopsida > Gleicheniales > Dipteridaceae > Dipteris > Dipteris shenzhenensis. The sequence continues at coordinate 21,499,865 of NC_141607.1, forward strand.
TGGACCTAAACTCATTTGGCACATGAACATAGGCAATGCAACCAAAAATTTTCAAATGAGAAATATCTAGTTTCCTACCAGTATACATCTCCTCTGGCGTCATGCCATGTATTGCTACAGTGGGAGTCCTTTTCATTATGTAAATTGTTGTAGCAACTGCTTCAGCCCAATAATAATGTGGTAAGTCTTTTTCATTTAGCATGGCCCGAGATACCTCTCCAATATGCCTGTTTTTCCTTTCTCCAAGTCCATTTTGCTATGGGGTATGACTGCATGAATATTGCAGCTTTATGCCATGCTCCTGTAGGAACCTTGCAAACTCATTTGAGAGGTACTCTCCCCCTCCATCTGACCTTAGGCATTTTATTTGCAGGCCTGTTTCTTTTTCAACCATAGCTTTAAAAGCTTTAGAATGCCCAAACACCACTTTTCTTTTTCATAAAATACACCCAAACTTTTCTGCTGTAGTCATCAATAAAAGTGACAAAATAATGACAGCCTCCAATAGATGCAACTTTAGTAGTCCACACATCAGAGTGGATTAATTCCAATGGCTTCTTACTCTCTTGAACATGTCTAGGAAATGGTTTCCTTGCCTGTTTTCCAAATTGACAGGCTTCACATACCTTCTGCATTTCTACAACCTTAAATTTAGGCAATCTTGCAACAAAGTTTTGGGCCTGCATTGATTTAAGTTGCTATACATTAATATGACCAAGGCATTTATGCTAGATATCAATATCTGCAACTACATCGGTCCCATGTGCAAACATCGCTGCACTCAATTCACGCATGTCCACATCCAACGTAAACATCTTGCCCTTCTTCTTTCCTTTTGCTATCAAGTGACCGTTATTTTTCATATCCTCAACAAAGCATCCATGAAGATTAAATCTGACCTGCAATCCCTGCTCAACCATTTGACCAAAGAAACCAGGTTCTTGGTGATATTGAGGACATGAAATACATCAGACAGGTATTACTTTTTCCCATCCTGCATAGACAAAGGAATTTTACCAACCTGTACAACAGGATGTGTAGTATCATCACCAGTCTCCACAAATCCTAGTCTTTCCATTTTCCTTGCATCTTGCATCCATTCTACATGACTTGTCATGTGGTTTGACGCACCTGAGTCAACATACCACACATCATTGCTTTCTTTTGCACTTGTCATAGAATTGGTCAAGTGTTGCACCATAAACAGATGCTCATTTATGTCATCACCTTTCTACCAGAAAATGCATAATTTCCTTGCTGCAATTTTCCATTCATGATGTCATTCTGCTTTTTATAGCCATATGACCCATTTTACCACACTAGTACCATTCAACATTGCTATTTGCATTTTGGCCTCTCTACCATCCACCACGACCTCTTTAGCTCCCCCTGCCTCTAGAGTTACCATGTCCTCCTCCACAGGACTGGTTTTCTTGAGTTTGCTACATATTTTGATTTCTACCATGGCCTCTAGATTGGCCTGCTCTACCTCTACCTCTACCTCTTTCAGCATTTGAGTAGAAGATAGTTTCTTTTGAAATTTCTCTTGAAGAAGATGCACCACCATTTCTCTGCTCTTTAGAAATTAGAAGAGTAAACAACTCCTCAAAATTAGGAAATTTTTTACGAATGGCAATGGATGTCTGGAACTGTGCATAATCCTTTCCTAGAGCATTTAAGTTCACAGAAACTAAATCATCATCTTCCACTGTTGACCCAATGGAAGCAAGTGCATCTGCAATTTACTTCACCTTCATGTGGTAGTCATTGATGCTCATATTTTCTCTCTGCACATTGTGCAACTCTTGCTTGATCTGCATTTTCCTGGCTTGCATATTTGTGCTGTACATTTTTGCCAAAGTATCCCATTTCTGCTTTGGCATACTTGCATCCTGAATATGCATAATCATAGAATCTGAAATACTGATAGACAGCTAGTACATAACTTTTCTGGCTCTCTCATGCCATCCTTTAAATGCCTGCATTTCCTGTTGATTGGGAACATTAGGAAGAACTGGTTCTTCTTGATTTCCTGTAATGAACTCCCAATAGCCTTTTTAAACTTCCATGCTTGGAAGTTGTTCTTGTCAAGATTTTCAGTGACAATCTGTGAAAGAGAATGAGATGCCATTACAGAACACTGCAAAATATTCTGCCACTGCAAAAAACACAGCTTCTGCCTCACAAGGGCAAATCTACAAAATTGACAAAAGTGGTATTTGACCACACAGTCACTTCCTAGTGATGATTTTGCATCAACACGCAATAAGAATGATTTTATAACTCCCAATATCTCTACACACAGGCATACAATGCAATTTTTGCGGATACTTTTCACCGATCTACAGAACAGTGGTCGCACATCAAAAACACGGCCTTTTTCTCAATGCTTGCAGAGAACCTCCGCCTCCAAAATGGGCCCCAACATGGCCTCGAATCAAAAAAATAAAGTCTCCAAGGGCTTTGCCCGCTACCGCAGCATATAATGCCCTCTCGCCACACCATGAAGGGTGTCTCAATCTGAGACAATGCACTCTTCAATTTCTAGTTGTGCTACCTGTAGATATTTGCTCCCAAACTCGAAAAAAGAAAGCAACACTGGTCCTCTCACCAAGACACCGCGAACTTGGTTTGCTTTCTTGAGCTCCTTACCACGAACCAAGCTCTGATACCATGTCAAGATAGTGGGAGAGAAGGAAGGAGTCTCACTTGCAGGTTTCTCACATACACAATGGGGGAATACACACAAAGGTGGAGGCTGAAAATAGTTTTCCTCGTCTTAAGCCAAAAAGAAATCTAGTACAAAGAAATAGAAGAACCCTATATGTGGGTCTCAAACCAAACTTAGCTAACTAAGGTGGCATGCTAATTGAGCCACGAACTAGAGTACATAAGGATAGCTGTCACCCAGCTATTAATCATGGGCGGTGTACCAACGGCATCTATAGCTAACAACTCGGTGACATAAATGCACAACGGTCACCCTGGCATATCACGAGTGGAGCTCAATATCTCAACATTTCTTTATTCCTTGCAGTCTTCCTACAACTTCTATCTCCTCTCGTAATCAGTCCAGGACCTCCTCACACATTCTTTCCTCCCCCTTTGTAGCATAGTGCCAGAGCCCCTCCTCCCCTCATCTTGAAATCATGACATATGGGAGCTCCTTTGTTGCTATTCAAAAGCTCAATTTGGATGCTCTCCAAAACTTCACCAAGATGGCGCAGGAGGTGAATGTGAAGGAGGGGCAACTATTCTATCAAGGTCACAAGATTGCCATCAATGAAAGCATGATTGAAAAGCTTCTAGGAATTTCTAGAGGCAGTACGCAAGCACACTTTTTCAAGAAGCAGTGGAAGAGACAGGATATTCTAGACATATACCACAATGCTCAGATTAGTAAATATGGTGGAGTCAAGATTTTGAGCTTGCCAACAAACCTCCACCGAAGAAGAAAATTCACTTCTTTTCTGATACGAGAGGAACCTGCAAGTTCTAGTAGGTTCAAGTAGCAGTAGAGCAACTAAAAGGACATGATGTATCTTTCTCAAGGGCGATCTCCAAGAGTGTGTTACTAAACTTGAAGAATTGCATGGATGGCAAATACTAATTGTCATCTCAACCCACTAGAGTTGCAATGCACCTGATGGCATCCACCTTCAAAGGGATTTTTGAGCAATACGAGAAGCAGATGTCTCAGAAGGTGACTTTTCTACAAGAGAAAGCCACCAATGCAGCAAAGGCAGTGCAACTTGAGAAAAATCTCAGGGAAGGTGCAAAAGCCAAGGTAGAGGAGGCACAATCGAGGGCCTTGCAAGCAAAAGAGCAAGCTGAGGCCACCACAAAATTGGTCGACATGGAAAGGCATAGAAGAGAATAAGCAAAGAAGCGCATGAAGGATAGCATGACAATAGTGTAGGGATAGCACGGTAGTAGTGTAGGGATAGCACAGTAGCAGTGCAGGATAAGTTATCGACAGTGTAGTGGTTGGTTTGCACTATGATATGAATAGCCACCAACACAGTGGTTTGCTTCTATTATTACAAGATGAGTGGATTTGTAGGATGTGTGGATTCATAATGGGAAACCAGCACGATGATTGTTGGGATATACTAAAAACAAACATGGGTTTTACAGTTTTGGATTTATAAAAACATTTTAATAAAACCATCACGGTGGTTGTTTGGGATATAAGAAGCAATCTCAATACAAATTCCATTTCGTAGGACAAGTGGACATATTGTTTCCCTACAATGAGACTACATACATTTTCTTAGTACTATCTCAATCGTCCTTGTCCACCACTCCAAGACACCCCAAGATGTGCTTATGCATGTCTAAATCCAATTTGAAGACACTCTTACCCTTCTTTTGTTGTGGCATAGGTTGCATCTAGAACTTAATAGCTCTTACTAGATGAGAGTACACACATGTTTGTGGACTCTTATGTAGCAGTTCATAATTGCGGCCTCTTTTGGATGTTTTTTTGTACTAAAAAGCTCCGACTACTACATCCCACTTCTCATAGGTTGCCCCAATTATCCTTAAATGTTTCCTCAACCTTGTATATGGTTTTTTGCACTGCAACAAAAAGTATGGGCCATCTTCCTGGTTCTCCCTAGAATATGTGACAACTGCAAAGTTATCCCCCTCTTCCAGACAATCAGTGAGGTCATCGAAACTCTCCCCAAGCTGTGGCGAGTCATTTGTCTCTCTGTTGTTTGTGACTCCATCTGAACGTAGAGGAAAAACTTGAACTCGATCCCATGTCTTTGCAATTGCAATGTTCTCACAATCGTTATGATCCCCTATAATGCACGCACTGTAGAAACAAGAAAGTTTTCTCATTTTAATCAGTTGTTGTTTGAAAAGCCCCGTGTAGACCAGGAACTCCTTTAATTTTCTCACTCGTGGTGGCTTCTCCTTTGCACTTCATCCACTTTCACTTCATGGAATACTCTGCGTCCTATAGTATTCTTAAGGCTTTGTTTACTGTATGTTGAATGCACTCCTGTGGAGAGGTTGGCTATAAGCCATGTTACAACATCATGGGCATCATTGCATTTTTCTTGAGGGCATGGTAATTGGTGTTTAAATGAATCTTGCTTATTAATAGCACCACATCCATCATGTTCACCCTTGCCATGGCTAGACCCAAAGAAATTCCACATCATATCTAGACCAATCAGGGATTTGAACCTTGAGATGAAGTAGAACCCATGTGCTAATTTAAATTGAGAGGCAGCACCATCTGACCACACCCAATGTTGTTTTATATTTTATGCATGCACAACAACACAAAGCAACTATAGACACACTTGATAGATGCATAAAGTAGTGGGCGTGTCTATAGGCATTGCTTGAATAGAGAAATTATGAGCGCATCTAATAGCACAACTAACAGCTCCTTTATTTGCGTGTGTATTGACACGTCTATTAGTGCATCTACACAGAAAATACAGGCCCGTCTAACACTACATCTATCAGCACATCTATTTATGCGTGTATTAGTGCGTCTATTAGTTCATCTACACTAAGAATTAGACGCATATTTAGATGCAAAACAAAGAATACAAAAAGTGAGATTTTGGTGTACATCACTACTTTCCAAAGATTGCCCATGATTACCAAAGCACATAATTTTAACAAAACATCAATGCTTTTTTGCAAGCCCACATATAAAATAATTAAGTGAGGTGAGGAGAATGAGACAATATGTAAAATAGTTTTTCCAATATCAATGATGGTCTACAGTTCAATCTCATCCTCAATGAGATCAACCCTTGCCAAATTGTCTACTTCAAAATCCAAACAAGTGTTTAGATCTACAAATACATTCAACCCACTACTACTTGTGCTACTCATGTGCTCATCGAAATCAGCATCACCAATGGTAGGCTCATCCTCACGAGTAATGGCCTCAATATCTGTATCTCCTATCTCATGATCATCCTCCTCTCTCGTATCACTGTCATCATCACCTCCATGGACATGATCATCCTCCATACGCTCCATATTAGTAAATGTACTATACATCACTTTGGAACATGGCATAATAGGTATGACATGCCACAATCTATTATTATCCACCATTGATTGATAGACAACCTAATTCAAACACAAATACAATCATGTTATTTATCTCATGATCATCCTCCTCTCTCGTATCACTGTCATCATCACCTCCATGGACATGATCATCCTCCATACGCTCCATATTAGTAAATGTACTATACATCACTTTGGAACATGGCATAATAGGTATGACATGCCACAATCTATTATTATCCACCATTGATTGATAGACAACCTAATTCAAACACAAATACAATCATGTTATTTTCCTTGCATCGAAGGTATCAAATATTTAAAAGTGAGTATTTTTATATGTGTGCACAATACCTGTTCACATTGTTGTGGTAGTACTAGTGTGTCCTTCCTACTTTGCCAAAACTTTGTGGAGTCAATAGTTACAAAGCCACTTGCATGGCATTTGATTGTTGCATTAGGGCCTCTTTCCACCACATCCTTAAACCACTTTACATCCAAAACATACACAAAGAAGCGTCAAAATTCAAGCTTAATAATATATTGGATTATGCCACAATAATCATCCATGGCTCCATTGGCTCCCTCAAAGCTAGCAATGATGCTGCAATCTTGTGTGTTTCTCTTATCATCAATCCATTGTGTTCGAAAATGCTTGCCCTCACACCATATAGCATTGTACATAGTGCACTACACCAAGAAAAAATCAATTAAATAAGCAATCTAAAATATTGAAAGCTCCTAACTTATGCATAACATTCTATATACCAACCTTGCTCATGCATCCCCTAGCATACTCCCATTCTTCCATTGTGATATGCATCCCCTCATATGCTTTCTCTGCTTTCTCCATTTTGTCAAGTAGCCAATCCACATGAATATTCTTTGGAAGTGCTCTTAGATACTGAGGGTATGGCACATGACATCCGTGGTGTGTACGAAAGAGGGCCCTTTCTTCTTGTCTTCTTGCCTTTGCATCCTCATATCTTGTCACCCATCTTTTCATCACATCACTATTAAGCACGCAATAGAGGTTGATATTATTAAGCAACTCTGTGTCTATTACTTTGTTGCATCCTTTCCCTTGAGACACAATAGAGGTCATCCTTAGGTCTTCATCATCTCTCCATAGTCATGGGAGAGCTATCCACATCAACAAGAAACTCTGAAATATATACAAGTGACTCTTGTACCAACCAACCCTCGGCCATGCTACCTTTGGGTCTTGCATTTTGTCTCACGAAGCCCTTCAAGGTCTTCATGAAGCGCTCGAGAAAGAACAACCATCGTGCATATATAGTACTGCATATAGCAATCTCATCCACCAAATGCACTATTAGATTTAGTTGGCTTGTGAGAATAGAACGTGGAAATGTCTCCTCCACTAAACAAACCACCTCCACTGACATAACTTGAGCATTCTCAAGCGTGGTGGGATCTATTTCCTTTGAGCTCACATACCTAGAAATGAAAAAGTACACCATATTAGCAATATGAACACCTTGCATGGAGCATTGATACGCATCGTATTTTGTATCATGTAAAGTACCTCACAAGCTCACCCATCTTGTAAATACAATCCTTCACGTCCTTCAATGCACTACGAGAAATGCTAGTAGGTAGTATGAACTGAACACATGAGGAGGTGGTTGATTAGTTGCTTCTAATTCACTCACAAATTTGAAAGGAAAAAGATATTATGCACAAAATACTTACTTGGAGCATCTTGTGCCAATCATGAGATTTCAGGCCATATAATTGCTCTACACCTCTTTTCTTGCTCTTTGTAAAGGCCCCCTTCAAACACCTCATGCATCAAGTGGGAGTGCAAATTGTAGTAATAGCGTGCTTCACTGCCGCCATCTCTAGATTTGATAACCTCCACCATGAACGAGGTCAAAAAACATGCCCATTTGATCTCTTGTGGCCAAGCTTCATGCATCCTCCCTGTGGTATGTAGATCCTCCCTTATGCCTGTGGAATCTCGTGTTCCATTCAAATGTTCCCAAATGGTAGATGCCACATTCCTAAAGATATGCATGGGATCAAGCAGGCGATTGATCTTGAGGTGGGACCAATATGGTATACGATAAAAGATGGAGTATCTAAACAAAAGCTGGTGTTAGTGGGCAATCTTTATTTCTAGCCAATATAGCACACAATAGTTACAAGCCCTTACCAGCTCATGCTAAGTGGTGGAGGAGTCATGGGACCATCCCAAATTCTCATCCAATCTCTCGTAGTGAGTGATTATGGGAAAATGTCGGAGAACCTTACAAGGCACGTCCAAAGTTTTGAGATTTGCTCTATATCTTGCCTCTCCACAAGTAGGACACTCTCTTGCATCCTTATGTAGTCCACAAAACAAAACGCAATCATTGACGCATGCATGGATGCGCTTGTAATCTAATCCTCCAAGCGAGGTCACATGTTTCCTTTCCATATCTCTTGAGGTCGGTAATTTATTCTCCCTTGGAAGCATTTTACACAATAGCCTGCACATGAAGACCATAAATGAGGAAAAGCATTCGAATAATTGATCCACTAGCACAATTCACCATGTTTGCAAAATAGACTTTAAAGCTTACTTGAGTAATGCATTCAAACTTGCATTGCTCCATCCATAGATGGTTTGCAAGTTTAGTAACTCAAGGGAGGCACGTAGAATAGAGAATGTGCACCCCTCAAACAGTGGAGTCGATGCTACGATAAAAAGATCGTCCTGCTACATGCTATCATCCCTCCCTTCGGATTGATGGACATATAAATCCCACACCATATCATCAAACACCTCCTCCTCCATGGCTTCATGAGGTAATGGTGGAGGGCTACTATCACCATCACTCCATGCATCCCCAATGGTCCCTCTTGAAGATCCCACCTCATATCGTCGATGCTTCACCTCCTCATGACGAGCATAGGGCAACATATGCGGGTGTGGACTGCATCCTGTATCAAAATAAAATGGGATCATAACTCTAACATATGAACACCCATAGGTATCTCGATCAACCTTATTTCTTTAACACTTACCATGTTTATGGTTGCATCCCATTCTCCATACTTTGAGATGTGATTGAGTGTAATCTTGCGTGCAGGATACATGTTTCCTCGACATCGATCACACATACATTTGATTTTTTGCTCCAACCACATTTCGCGATGGTGGATATGGAGGGATTCATCCTCACTAGAGCTACTTGTTGAAGATGAAGACGTCCTACAAATAAACAATCCAAAAAATTCGCTCTTGTATTAAATATTTAATCTTAAAGCTCTGTAGCGTGTGTAAAACTGCGTCTGTCTGTTCTGTGGTGCACATCTATAGGCGCATCTAAAACCACGTCTACTTTGAGTAATAGACGTGCAATTACACGTGTATTTAGATGTGTATATAGACACACAATTATATGCACTTATAGACGTGATTTTCAAATCTAATTTTAGCAGGCTTGCTTTGCTTTTCTTCACAAACTTTAAGCTTCGCGCAGCTTGCTTTGCTATTAACAAACACAGTTCCGAGCACCCACACTTATCTCTAGGCACCCACACTTACTTCCAAGCTCACACAATCATCCATAAGCACACAAGAGAAGAGGGTAAACAAGGAAGAGAAGAAAGAGAAGCAACTTTGAAGAAGGATAAGAACTTTCATACCTTTATCCAAGGTAAGTCTCTTTATGGTTGATCTTCTTTGAAAGTTGCTCTCTTTGGATTCCGTCCTTTGTCGTATCCAAGAAACGAATGTTTTTGGTACTAATGTTGTGCTTTTGTGTCGAGCACATGTCCTTTTCAAGTTTTTACAATAGTCCATCTGTCGGAGCGTGTCTATAGACGCATTTGAGAGCGCGTCTAAAACCGCATCTATGAGCATGTCTATAGACACGTCTACTCTATTTTTAGAAATAGATAGCCGTGTCTATAGACGCACTGTTATATGTGAAAATAGATGCACTTTTCAGATGCATCTATAGACGCGCTTTGACAGTTTTAGACCCTTCCCTTCCCTTCTCTTACCTTCCCTTCCCTTTCCTTTCCTTTCTCTTTCCTCTTCCCTTTCCCTTTCCACTCCCACTTCCAAGAATGATGGAAGCTATGATTCCTCTTTCGTCTCTCTTTTTCTCTCTTATCTCCTCTCTTTTTCTCTCTTTTTTTCTCCTCTCTTTTCCTATATTTGCCTCTCTTTCCTTCTCTCTTTTATCCTCTCTTTCCCTCTCTTTTTGTGGTAATTTTTCTCTCTTATCTTCTCTCTTTTTTTCTCCTCTCTTTTCCTCCACTTTCTTTTCTCTTTTATTCCCACTTTTTATCTCTTTTTCTCCTCTCTTTTCCTCTCCTTTCTTCTCTCTTTTATCCCCACTTTTTTTCTCTTTTTCTCCTCTCTTTTCCTCTCCTTTCTCCTCTCTTTTCCTCTCTTTTCTACTCTCTTTCCTTCTCTCTTTTTCTCTTTTTCTCTTCTTTTTCTCTTCTTAGCTCATCAGTAATCTTCTTTTTTTCTTTTTTCCAATTCATCATGTGACCAGGAAGCTCTTCAGGCTTAGCTGATCTTCGGGAGACCATCTTTTGGGAGGTATATAACCTTTTGGGGCACCCTCCTAGTCCTAGGGAGTGATACGACTACATGACAGGTACTCTAAACACCCCCCAGGAGTCGGCACTATAGACTCCAAACCACCCCAACCCCACACCAATTAAGATTTTCCTAGCAGAGTCAACACAGCCGAGCCCCTTCCCCCATGCCATCTTATTCCCCTTCCCCCATGCCGTTAGGAGGTCCTTATATCTCGCAGAGCCGTCGGTGTACTCTTGTGTAGTCAAGACTCCGTTCTCTAGCTACGAGTGATCCACGTAGTCCCGTGCAGTCTCCAACTACGAGTGGCCAGCGTACTAGCTCGACACGACACAGTAGCAAGCATAGTAGTAGGGAGAGCGGTGGGGGATGCATGGCACAGTGCTTTGGGAGGGGTGGTGGTGGGGATGAGGATGATTCAAATGATTTAGATGTGCCTCCAAGTGATGGTACAATCTTCTATGACATCACTCAAATAGGAGGCTTCTTGATGGATGCACGGGGGAAGGACATCATGGCCTTCATGCGCTCTATAATGGCTAACAATTATAGAGATTGCTTTATCCACTACAAAGACCATCCAAAGAGGTTGGTTGATGAGACCCTCGCTGCTATTTGCTCTAGGTATCCTAACCCCCCCAATGTTCAGTTCACAGATAAATGGGCCAAGTCAAAGATTGTTACGATACTTGGCAATAAAAGATCTTTACTTAAGAGGCAGGCACTAGCGGAGCTTGCCAGGCTTGAGGGAGGTCAACTACCAAGGGGCCCGCCCCACACCACTCGCAATGTGAGTGGAAGAAAGCAATGAAGCCAGCGAGGGAGGAACCCAGTCTGCAGCACGTGGAGGCACAAAGGATCCAAATGGAGCAATATGGAAGCGTGCATTTTGGAGTAGGGGGTGTTGAATCATGGGAGGCCCAATTTGTAAGTATCGGTCTCAGATTATATTGTTTATGTAGTTTAATAGGAGGTTGTTTCTTTGTACTAACCCCTCAGCAAATTGTGTCATCTTGCAGCTTGATATCATGGGCAGGTACCCTACTCCTGTCAAGAGAGCCTACCACCACCATCACAGAGGAGATACATGGAAGCACTTCTATAATGATGGGTTGATTACTGAGGAGCAGTATATCTGGGCTACTGGAGCACCCCCCGAGGTATCTGAAAGTAATTAAATAATGTCAATATTATAAGTAAAGATTTGATTTTTCATACATTGATATATGTTGTCCCTTGTTTACGGTCCCCTGCACAAGAAGACGAGGAAGAAGACAAGGAAGGAGGCAGAGAAGGGGGTGTAGAAGGGAGCGTAGAAGGGAGCGAGGATGTGGAGAACTTAGATTAGTCATAGAAGTAGTGCTAGCTACTCTTTTTTGTACTTAAAGCCACTGGCTTGGCTTCGTGCCTCTTGTATATACACTCTTCTTATTTTTGGTACTTGAAGCCATAGGACGTGGCTTAGCTTCATGCTATATGTACATACAAGCACTTTTTGAGCTATGAATTTATATACTCTTTTTATTTTTTTGGCTTTCAATTTTCTTGTGCAATGTTCTATCAATTAATGCCTTGTGAGCTAAATGTTTTGGAGTTGTAATTTCTTATTTGGAATTGTAATCATCAGCTATAGACGTGCTTGCAAGAGTGCTAATTAAAATGTGGTTGTCTAGAAGAATTAAATTACACAATGTGGAAATGGTATTCTTATAACTACATAGCATACACAACATGCACAACATTCTGTTCAAGCACACAAAATTTAAAAAATATTATGTAGCGTGTCTATCAAACCGTCTATTAAGGCATCTATATACGCATCTATCTATTCGATGAGTGTCTATTTTTGCATCTATAAATGCATTTAAGGATGGGTTTATCTGTCTTTTAAATTTTCTAGTAGAGTGTCTATTTATGCGTCTATATGCACATCTATAGGCACGTCTGTCTACTATATAGACGCACCTTTAGATGCGGGTCTCTAGACATGCAAATAGATGCACCCTTAAGTTTTTTTTTAGTATAGTAAATGCATCTGTGTGCACGTGTGTAGGTGCTTTGTCTTGTTGTGATGGGGATTTTTATTTTTCAGCCATTCCCAATGCAGTAGAAAAGCATGCTGCACAAATAGGATGTCATGTTCCCTATCATCTGAAATGTAGAAATGGTAAGTGCATTGCACTGACCTAGATTCCTATGAGTCATCAAGCAAATTGGCATCAAGCATGGAAGAATCAAGCAAATGACTATACATGATATGCACAAGAATTGTTATCTGCTTGTTGTACCAGTGAGCACGTTATATCTCATCTTGTTCTTGAAAAGAATAACTTTTTGCAAAATCTATGACAAATACAATAGTGTCATAGGGAAAATTGGCAAGGCACGTCCTGAACTACTTATCCTACCAGCTGGCCATGAAATTGTGAAGCACATATTTTGGGATGGATTGTACTGCGTGACCTACAAGCTCCCTTGGTTGGGTGGGTGCTCTTATATGATAGTAGCCATCTCTTTTTATCGGATCCTTCAACATTGACATTTTCAAATCTCCTCCATTTTATAACAACATGGTTGTCTTCTCTCATTTCATTTGGAGCACCTGCATGTCGAAACAACAAAAAAACTGAACTGAGGTAAACACAACGGATTGTGGAAACATCACAAAAGAACTTAAGGACTGACACAAAGTGTATGATAAATTTTATAGGCTTACCTCCAAATCAGGTATGCTCTCCTCAAAATTTGGGGCTTCTACTTTGAATCGCAGTATCTCCAATGTGTCCCTAAACAAGGCAATGTCTGCCGGCAGTTTTTTGAAATGCTCCAGGTCAATTGAAGGAGCCAAAATCGATATTTCAATTTGTGATTCTTGGAGCTTTGTCCTCAATTTATGTACTGATATCGGCAAATTCTCTTGGCTTAGCCTGTCTTTCTTGGCCTTATCTATTGCATTTACAACTGCATCCACCTCTTCATTTTCCTGGTCAAGTCTCATCTTCACAGCATGTAGCATTTTTTTATTGTTGACAAGCTCGGGCATTGTGTAGTTTACAGACAATGTGCCATGGCCATGTGAGATTTGGGCAGATGAAGACCATGGCCCGTGAGAAATAAATTGCTGCCACAATTCCCCCTCCCTATACATCAAGACACTTTTGACATGATCTTTCTCCATTGTTATTTCAGAGGGGTCAGCTGAAAAATTATTATTTTGTTGGACTCTTTCAATTTTTCATTGGAGCTTACCTTGTTGTTGGACTGTACAAACCACGCTTACAGTGAATTCAGGCCAGTCGGTCCAGTAGGGGCATTTTTTGCAACCTTACAATGCTCAAGGGCAAAACCTCGAGCAAATGCAATCGTAAACTACATATTGGGGGGTGCCTCTTGGTAAATCGGAAAGTGAAGGTCCAGAGCCTCTTGTAGAAGGTCTTGGTCTCGAAGACTATTGGCCTTCACCCTGTAGTCTTTTAACTTTCGTGGCCGACTAAACATAATGAGCCATTCTCTTACCAAAAGATTGTCATATGTAAGCCTTCATGGGTTCTTCTCAACCATGCTAAGACCATAAACGTCATGAAAATCCACAGCAGTACGATAAAACCTCTTGGCTTGTAGGTCTGTGGGAGACATTCTTGTAGCACCCCCTCAAAGAGGAAGAAACGTGCAGTAAAATAGAGAGTAAGAGCTGCAACAACTTAGCTAGAGGACTTGTGAGGGAAAGAGCTTAGAACCGCCAAGCTCAAGACTTGCTTGAGAGAGGATTCAGCTGGGTTGGAAGACCTATATGGGAGACAAGGGAGATGAGGGAGATGCCATGCAAGAGATGGAGCAGTAGTTACAACTGAAGTAGTGGTATCATGAAAGCTTACAAGATTAGGAGTGTCATGGGACACATGCAAAATGCCCAATCATAATTTACATGGTTGGTGGATATATGTCAAAAGCAGGCATCTCTGAGCACATGATTTTAAGCACAAAAAGCATACCAACGAAACATGCTACCACTAACCAGACTAATTAGCTCTAGTCTGGTTTGTTTGTAATTGAGCTCTAACTAGAGTAATTGGATTATGGTTACACTAACCAAACTGGACTCATTAGGTCAGGCTAAGTAGATAGGGTTAGGCTAAGAGGGTACTAGTTCAACTAATCAATGTGAACTAACCAAGGTCCATGGTTAACTAGTACAGTTAAATTAAGCAAAGTTACCATAACCACAGTCAGCCACCTCAACTAACATGTGTCACTATGAAGGCCAAGTCATCCACACATGTGTGCCATGTCAACTGATGACTTAAACATCATCTTTGTGTAGATTCCATGAACGAGAAACATGCTGGGAAGATGGCGAAGCAATTGGGAAAGATGCTGGGAAGATGTCGAAGCGATTGGTAGTGTTCTCTATGTGACTTTATGGTTAGCCCCACTCATGCTATCCCAGTGCCACAAGTCCTTTAAAAAAAATCCCTCTGAGATTCATTCGTCATATACCTACGTAGCTTATCTTTACCGTCAATGAGTCCCTTTAGCTCCCGTTAGGTGCCTGCTTGGAATCACAAGGTAACATTGGAAGAGATAGTAAATCAAGTGGTGGTCCTCTCTTCCTAGTTTTGCTTACTGGTTGCTTTTGAACAACTAGTGCTTTTCTCAATGATACAAGTCTTGAATTCCTTTTTGTCAGCTACTCAAGAATCTGTCACCGCTTGCAATTCCATAGTTATCCCACGACTTTGAATTGTTTGGGCCTTCGTCATGCTAAATGATTTACTAGCGTTCCTTTGCTTATGAAATCAATAGACTTGTATAGGCACTCGGGAATTGCATAAAGTTAGAATCGTTGTTGCAAGAAGCTTCAGGAACTCATGCACTGCAAGCTAGCCAACTACATTATCTAATCAGTTTTCATCCTTGAGAGCAAGGTTGGCACCATCCGTCATGGTATGATACTCTCTACACACAATTGCTATGAATTGCGTGCAAGTTGGAGCCTTGGACGCCATAGCTAGAGACCTTCTTGTGGATAGACCTTCTCTTTCTTTAGCATATGCATGAGAATGTCGCTTTTAGAGACAAATTTTGTTTATGAATACTCTTTTGGAGATTTGTTTTGTATATGAACACTCTTTTGGAAACAAATTTTGTATATGCACTCTTTTGGAGACAAATTTTGTAAATGAATACTCTTTTGGATATGTATGGTAATGTATTTTAGGGAGATATATGATAATATATGATTAAAGCTTAAGTAAATTGTCTTTTCATAGTTTTAGTAAATTGAACTTGAGTTTTAAGTATTAAAGTGTAAGTATTTATTGCTTTTTCCACTTCTTACCCACTCTTGTGTTTTTGTTTGTTTTCTTGTTTGTGTCTGTGTTTGTCCTATCCTCCCAAATTAGACATATCATCACATCAGAGTCTAGAGACCACTTACCCCGTGATCATGGGACCTCTCATAGAAGGAAACGTCATGGGCTCTACTCTCCAGAGGACTTCAATTCCATTCAGCCAACTCCTCAAGGGACTACCTCTGTGTGGACTCCCCATTGGCCAACTGCTTAGGGGACTACACGTACTCCTCAAGGAGCTCCTTTGCTAGAAGACCATGGCTTCATCATGATGCGTCCCAATGAGTTTGTCGCATCCATGATTGACGTGGAGGCAATGAGATTCTTCTCTCTTTTTGTCCCAGAGGACCTCTAATGTTCCCTCTCCTATACCCCTCAGAGGTAGATTAGGGACATTGATAGCTTTACCTACTTGACAACCATCCCCGTTGTAGCCCCTTCTGAGAGATCATCACCTAGGCATACCCATCGTAGGTCCTTTAAGAGTAGTAAGGGTTGAGGCTGTTGTGGTGGCACGGGAGATGTAGTTGCACACTCCCACTGCTCCAGGTCCAACCTATATCATGAGACGTAGTACCAGTCTAGTCCCTTGACCTCTCCACTCACAAGCCACAGCACCCCAAAGACCACTCGCTCCTTAAGAGCTCGCCCCACCACTACTCTAGCTGTGCTACTCCATCCACCACACATCCTTTAGACTTTGTTTTACCCAAGGACCTATCCTATAGAGTGAACATCACTCTGGGGTTTCACCTCCCAAACATTTAGTGTACCACATGCATTCAAAAGGAGGGGTATTTTAATTCCTCTTTTGGAAAAATTTTAACAGGTTTACAATAACAGGAGGTGGTTTTTAATTCAACTTTAGAAAAAAATTTGTTAGTTCATAAGTAAAGAGGGGTTATTTTATTTGGAAAAAAAAATTAGTTGAGGAGTTTTTTTAATACCCCTTGAATGCACATGATACCTATGAGTTCTTAGTGGTGCACCCCCTAAGGAATAGCATTGGGGAGGTTATACAGGATGATGATGGGAAGGAGGTCACAAGATACATGAAGAGGTTGATGAGAACCCGCTTCTCCAAGGATATATTCAAACCTTGAAACCAACTGGACAATAGAGCTGAGGCCATCATAGATGCCCTCAAGAAATTTTCAATAGAGTCAAGGCCATCATAGATGCCCTCAAGAGACAATTTCCAAATCCTAAAGTGTATGATTTTGATCAAAATGCCATGCTTACACACATGGGGGAGCTCCTTAAGTCTCATAGATATGAATTATGTGTTGCAAGGGAGGGCATGTTTTGTAGGCTGAGGTCTCTATGGGAGCCAGTGGTTTGTCCAAAGGGAGACCATGAGTGGCACAGGATTGAATGCATTTTCGGCTCATGAAAGTATTTTAGTTTGAAGTTGAAGAAGAAGAGAGAGTAGAGAGAAGAGTGGAGGGAAAGAGATGAAAGAGGGGGGAAAAAGAAGGAAAAGAGAGAAAAGAAAGGAGTGGAAATAAAGGAGAAAAGTGAGGATGGAAAAGAGAGGACAAAAGAAAGAAAAGAAAGGAGGGCAAAGAGAGGAGAAAAGAGAGGAGGGAGAAAAGAGGAGGGAAAAGAGAGGAGAGAGGAGTGAAAATAAGAGGGGAAAAGAAAATAAGAGAGGAAAAGATAGGAAAAGAGAGGAAAAGAAAATAAGAAAAAGGGGAAAAGAGATGAGTGAAGGAAAAGAGAGGAGAGAAAGAGAGAAAAGAGAGGAGGTGAAAGGGAGGAGAAAAGAAAGGAGGGAAAAGAGAGGAGTGAAAATAAGAGAGGAAAATAAAATAAGAGAAAGGGGAAAATAGAGGAGTGAAGGAAAAGAGAGGAGAGGAAGAGATAGGAGAGAGAAAGAGGAGAAGAGAGAGGGGAAGAGGAAAGAGAGGGGAAAAAGAGGAAACAAAGAGAGAAAGAGAGGAAATAGGAGAAGAGAAAATAAGAGAGAAAGGGAGGATAGAAAAGACGGGAGAGAAAAGCGAGGAGGGAAAAGAGAGGAAAAGAGAGAAGAGAAGTGATGAAGGAAAAGAGAGAGAGGTCAGAAAAGAGAAAAGAGTCGAAAAGTGTTAGATATCAATGGTTCACTCTCATATAACTACACGAGAACCAGCTAACTCTACTTATAAGCCCCCCATATGAGGAGAAGGCATTTGAGTAGCTCAGTTATCTGGTAGGTCCTAGTTTGGACACCAGATGGGGGCCATGTGTGGCCTGATGGCTGGATAGCTTTAGATAGAGTTGGCACACCACCAACTAGGCTACATGTGAGTGCAGGAAGGCATCCCTTGACTGACCCGCACTGAGGGTAGATGGAGCATTTCTCAGAGCAGCCCACTCTCGGGTAGTTTGGAGCCTCAGATGATCCTGGATGGCTCTGGGCCAAACGGTTGCTCTGTTTTGCATACTGGTTCTATCGTATGGTTGGTGGCCTATTTTGGGACTGACCCCTAGTTGACCATTTTGGGCGCACTAGGTCGGTCACCCAATTGAGCCCAACCGACTATGACTGGTGGCTATATAAGAGTAAGCGCGTGAAGCCCATTTCATCATTGGCTACCGCAACCTTGATTCCTTAGCATCCAGCCTCTGTCTTCTACTATTTCTAGTATGCCTTCAAAGCTTCTTTCACAAGAGCAGACGGTTGGGAGGCAGCGCCATCTATTGTATTAGTTCTATAGTAATCAAACTTTTGATTCTCCATACTATCTTGTTTTCTCTCTTCCGTACAAGATCCTTTATCTATTGAGCACAAACATATTATTATATTCTTACATGGTATCAGAGCTTGGACTCTAGCAAGAAGATTTGGTAGTGTGTTTTTATTTGTGAGCAGATTGTGAGAGATGGCCCAGCTCGTAAGACTGCAAATCCCACCGTTCGGCGAAAGCGGAAAGTTGGACGGCTCTAACTATCCACTCTAGAAGTTCAACTGCTACTAGGGTGGACGTGAGGCCAGTTGTGAGACTGGATCCAGCCAATGCAGGATAACAAATAGTACCAACTACGGATGAGATTCTCACGTGGACAAGAAGAAATGCAAATGCGCTATGTTCTATTGTCTGCAGTGTTAGTGATTCCATCATGGTGTTAATTCAACATGTCACCACAGCGGAGAAGGCATGGACGGTCTTGAAAAATCAGTACAAGACCACGAATCAGATGCGGATTCAGAATCTGGAGACTCAACTTGCAAACAAGAAGTTGTCTGAGTTTGAAGCGGCAGAGAAGTTCATCACCAGGGTGAAGAATCTACGCAATCAGATGACTACGATTGGCATCACCATCACCAACAAGAATCTAGCACGAAGGTGCATATGGATTCTCCCACCAAAGTACGATAGTCTTGTTACGGCACTGAATACGCAGAACAGAAATCTGCCCCTCAACTTTGAGGATTTTGGCGCAATGCTTCTAGAGAAGGAGATGCATCAAAAGATGAGGACTGGAGAAGATTCAGCTTTCTGGACCGGATCAAAGAAAGGTAAGGGTAAGGACTTTGGTAACCCATCTTCTTCTAATGATAAAAAGAGAAAGAATAAGATCAAGTGCTTCTATTGCAACAAGGCAGGGCACAAGTAGAATGAGTGCCAAAAGAAGATTGCATATGAGAAGAACGGAGTAAAGAAAGAGTCCAGCTACAATGCGTAGGCAGCACCAATAGAGCTGTTTATAGCAATTGAGGAGATTTACATGGAGGGAGTTCATGTACATGCGGATGAACCGTGGATCATTGACAGTGGTGCATGATGCCACATGACCAGTCACAAGGATTGGTATACCTCTCTATAGCCGGTAGGGAATGACATCCTGGTAGTAGTTCGCAATGATGCAAAATGTCCAACAAAAGGAAAAGGTACGATTGCTCTCAAGTCAGATGCAGTTGTAAAACAGTTGTCCGATGTTCTTTATGTGCCAGATATCAAGAGGAACTTGTTGTCTGTTTCTGCGATCACAGATCAGGACCTCAAAGTTCAATTCGATAAGAATGGTACACAGATTCTGGATCTTCAAGGAAAGGTTGTTGGTAAAGATACATGGTGCAACAACATTTAGGAACTCTCATCTTTCAGTGCTCGAGCGGATGTGAAGAACACTAAGTTGTGGCATAAGAGGTTTGGTCATCTAAACCTTAGTTCTTTGAAGGAGATGCATAAAAGTGGAATGATTGCAGACCTACCAAAAATTTTCAGATCTGCCCAATGTATGTGAATCTTGCATGATGGGCAAGTAGCATCGACATCCCTTTCCTAAAGAGGCCAGTAGGGCAAAGACTCCTCTAGAGCTCGTTCACACGGACCTCTGCAAAAAGATGGAGATGGAAGCTTTGGGTGGTTCCTACTACTTCATGACATTGATTGACCACTACAGTAGAAGGATATGGATATACTTCCTGAAGACTAAAGACAAGGCTTTTAGTAGGTTCAAGGAATGGCATGTAATGGTCGAGAAAGAAACAGGGAGGAATGTGAAGAAGTTGAGATCAGACAGAGGTGAAGAGTTCACATCAACTGAATTCAAAAGTTACTGTTAAAGTCATGGAATCAAGAGGCAGAAACTCCTGCCACATACATCACAGCAAAATGGAGTAGCAGAATGCAAGATGCGCATCATCTGCAAAATGGGCTGGAGTATGACGAAAGGGAAAGATTTGCCAAAGGCTTTCTGGGTTGAAGCATGTAACACTACATTTTACATCCTGAATCGTAGCTACACAAAGGTTGTGAATGGGATGACTCCACTGCAAGCCTTTTCTGGTAAGAAACCTTCAGCTACACATTTCAAAGGTTTTGGATGTGACTGTTTTGCGCATGTCCCTGATGCTACTAGGACCAAATGGGAACCAAAGAGCCGGAAGTGTATTTTCTTGGGCTACAGTGAAGAGGCAAAGGGTTACCATCTCTATAACCGTGTTACCAAGAAGGTAATTGTAAGTCGCGATGTGGTCTTCTCAGAACAGCCACATCAATTGGAGGAGGATGCTTCCTTCCCAGACAACTAGGACCAGGATATCCATCCAGTACCGCCACCAATAGCAAACCGAACTCCCCCAACGGTGCTTGGGAGGATTCAAGACAAAGAAGATGAAGACGAGCCTGCAGAACCACAACGGCAATGGCCATTCTCGAAGTGGGTAAAGCAACTTTTGGATGGCAGAGAACCTCTAGCCATTGAGGAGGAACCGTCCAAACACCGCTGGTCCAAGAGATTAGAGGAGCAAAGAAGGGTGCAGGAACACTTGGTCAACTATGCTTTGATGACAGAAGTGATATGTGCTGATGAACCCAAGTGTCTTGAAGAGGCACAGGGTGATGATAGGTAGATGGAGGCTATGCAGTCGGAGTATGGCTCCATAATGAAGAACAACACTTGGGACCTTGTGGATTGATCACCAAAACGCAAGGTAATTGGAACCAAGTGGGTGTACAAGACCAAGTACAAGTCCAATGGCATGTTGGATAAGTACAAGGCTCAGCTCATGGCAAAGGGATTTGCACAGGTACATGGTTTTGATTATCAAGATACTTTTGCTCCCACAGCTCGACTAACCACAATTGGTAGTGTTTTGGCTTTAGCTGCCCAGGGAAGTTGGCTTGTGTTTCAGATGGATGTGAAATCTACCTTTCTAAATGGAGATCTCAAGGAGGAGGTATACGTGGAACAACCGCCAGGTTTTGAGGTCCTTGGTTCAAAAGGTAAAGTCTGCAAACTGAAGAAGGCACTTTACGGACTGAAACAGGCACCACGAGCGTGGTACAACCGCCAGGTTTTGAGATCCTTGGTTCAAAAGGTAAAGTCAGCAAACTGAAGAAGGCACTTTACGTGGAACAACTGCCAGGTTGTGAGATCCTTGGTTCAAGGAGGAGGTATACGTGGAACAACCGCCAGGTTTTGAGATCCCTAGTTCGAAAGGTAAAGTCTACAAACTGAAGAAGGCACTTTACGGGCTGAAACAGGCCCCACGAGTGTGGTACCAACGAATTGATGCCTACTTTCTACAAAATGGGTTTAGGAGGAGCCCATCTGATGCAAATTTGTATATCTTCAGAGAAGGAGGTAGGTGTATGATTGTGGTCCTTTATGTGGACGACCTTGTCATAACAGGGAACCATGAAGAGAAGATCTCGGAGATGAAGCATTTGCTAGGAAGAGAGTTTGAAATGATAGACCTCGGATTGATGCATTTCTATTTGGGGATTGAAGTTTGGTAGGAGCCAAAACAAATCTTCATTTCGTAGCTGAAGTATGCTGGAGAGATACTAAAGGCATTTGGCATGGCTGAGTGCAAGACAGTTGGTACCCCTATGGAGGTTGACGCGAAGCTCTCAAACGAGGATTCATCACCACTGGTGGACGAAGCGAAGTACAGAAGGCTTGTGGGCAGCTTGATTTACCTGTGCAACACATGGCCAAACATCAGTTTTGTGACTGGTATAATAAGCAGGTTTTTCGATAAGCCCCGAGAGAACCATTGGAGGGTAGGGATGCGAGTGCTAAAATACATCAAAGGCACACTTGATTATGGCATCACCTATACCAAGGGCAACATCTTGATGGGATTCTGTGACTCAGATTGGGCAGGATACATGGACAATAGGAGATCAGTGACAGGTTACTATTTGGTTATAAAGTGAGGGAGAGTGCTAAAAAGGAAAAGGGTTGGCCCTTCCTTCAAAAGGTGACTTGTGTAAAAAGCCAAAAGTTTGAATTTGGTCTTCATTGTTGTTTGCACAAATTTGAATACAAGCTCCCTATTCTCTTCTAAGAGAGTGTTTTGGGTGTTCTTGTTTCCATTTTAGTGCTTTTGTGGTTGTCACTCTATCCCCCTTCACCCCCTTCTCCTTCTCCCCTTCCTCCTCCTTCCTTCTCCCTCCTCTTCCTCTCCCCTCCCCTCTTCCCTTCCCTCTTTCTCTTCCCTCTTTCTCGTGTGAAACCGCATTGCAACAATCTGGAGGCTGCTTGAGTGACACTTGCAGATGGCTCATGCTATGAATTGCTCTCACAAGGAGTAGCCAGGATTGGAAGCTCCGTCGGCATATCTTCAACTAGCCCATGACAAGCCCACGACACGTGAGTCACTATTGAGACCACACCACATTTTTGGTGCCGCTGCTAGGGAGAAAAGCTATGCTTTTGTATTTGCACTTGTCTCCCTTCATTATATTACCATTGCACAAGTTCTCAGCTTAAGTTAGAGCTTGTTAGTGGAGTTTTAGTAGAGAAGAGAGGTGTAGAGAGAGAGAGCGAGCGAGAGAGAGAGAGAGAGAGAGAGAGAGAGAGATAGGACAAAAATCTATCTTTTCATGAGGGAATGCCATTTTTGAGCTTGGGAAGCTTGTTTTGGTTGCTTTTTGGTGTTTCAAGTTGATAAGAATGTAGTAAACTTGGTTGCTAATCACCTCAAAAAACAACAAAACCAAGGATTTTTGTCAAGTTTTGATGTAGCTTTGCACTCTAGAACTTCCCTTTTCTGAGTTTTTGCATTTTGACTTCCAAAAAGTGTTTGTTTTCAAGTTTTTTTTCATTGAGTAGGTAGATTAGGTAGTGTAGCACCCCCCATCACAAAAAAACATGAACAAAAACTGCAAATTCTCAGAAATCACCCAATCTCAGTTGCCGTAATTGTTTCTAACTACCCTGTCGAGTTGGCACTATAGCATACCACACTGACTAGATTCCCCGTCGACTAACGCATTAGCCGGATCTTGTCGATCATATGTCATTGACCTAACATGGTAGCACTTCCCCGCCAACCTAACCCCTGACCATGGTTCATCTCGCCACCTAGAGTTACTGCTTGTTAGAGTTACTTTGGCACCGATCTAACGGGTCATTGACCGTTGCTATAGTGGTTCCCTACCGACCATTGCTATTTTACTATCCTGTCATCGGTGTCATGAAACTACCCCTCTAGCTGTAGTCGTAATCATTCCCCACCGCCCTCTCATTACTACATTGCACTATCTGTCATCGTGAAATCCCATCATCCGATGTTGTCCGCGTAGTATGTCATTGTTGTTATACTATCTCTCCGAGTCATTTTCTCATCGATCGGTGTCATACTGTATCCCTATGCCCTTGGGGATATTCCACACTTCTGATCGCATTGACCATGTGGTAACTATTTCCCCATCGGTCGTCCCCATACATCCATCGCACCAACTAGTGCCATTTCCTTATTCCATTGATCGTTCGCTAAAAGGTTATCCCACCACCCACCACCAAACCATACTACACTATCATTGCTATACCCATAGCCCACCGACTGGTGCTGTAGTGTTACCCCACTGACCAGTGCTGTAGTGTTACCCTGCCGACTGGTGTTATACCTCTGGGGTAGCTAAGCAAACAAAAAATTCCAGAGCCTCAATTCAACTTAGGTGTCCCCAGCTAGAGGCACCCCACATGCACCTGAGGTTCAGAAGGATTTTGCCAAAGGGTCAAGTGCTAGAGAAAAGTAGTTTGAACTACGCTCAACCCACCCTCTGTCTGAGTTGGGGGTCTGGCAACTCAATTCCTAGCCTCCACTCATTTGTAGGACTTTGTCCAGAAGCTCAATCTAGTTCAGATGACAAAGAGGGCCTTGAAGGAGTGATGCAAGACCCCATGGGTCCAAGGGCATGAAAAGCCCCCTTCACAAGTGTAGCCTCTCCCAACTCTCCTACACCTTCAGTTGCGCTAGGCTTAGAGGTACATTCTCTAATATGTTTGACTGCTTGGCAAGAACAGAGTCGGCAGACATGGAGAACCCTTTGCTGGTATGTCTGCAGGAAGGAAAGGCCAGCAACATGTAATTCTCGAGCCACAAAACAGGATAGAAACTACTTTCACAAATCCAAGTTCCTCCTTTTTTGCCAGACCCCCAGTGGGAGAACATGGATGATGAGGATCCATGGATGAGGGAACTCCGTAGACAAGACCCAAGTCGAGGGGATGCTAGGAACTTCAAAGGTGGAATGCCTTACGACCCTCTGACACCTCGGCCCCACTAGCCTTCGTCAACTTTGGGATGCCACAATTTCCACCCTACCGCCCGTAGCATGGGACCAATGCTACCATGCCCCAGGACCCCCCACCTCTAGGAGTCATTCCTTCCTATCTATAACAATTGTGCCAACAATGAACGTAATCATGGGCACTTTGGTCCTAATGTTGACACGAGCAACTACATGGACACCACCACCTGGGCAAGGCCTAAGGCCCAGCCCTGCGACCTGTCAGGCCCACAGCAACACCACCTCCCCTAGCTACCCAAACAGTGTTGACTGATGAGGCTATGCATATTTTGGTGAATGCCTTAGGAAGGGGGGCAACACCACTGCCACCCACCCCAGTGTTCCCTGCAGGGATGGCAAACCCCTCAAGGAGCCACCCCATAGCCATTTCCAAGTTGATGACCAAGTTCCTCAGAGAAGGATACCCGATCTCTCACGTAGAAAGGTTCAAGCAGATTTGTGAAGCCTTTGGTGCACTAGGCGACCTTGAAATGGCCAATGCATTCAGCCTTAGCCTAGATGGCAAGACATGTCAATGGTATAGAGCTCTCATCCCAAAGGAAAAGATCAACTGGGAGACATTGAGAAAGGCTTCTATTGTGGGATTCGCTCCCATTGGTCATAAATGGAGCCCGATCAACTAGTTGTATGGAGTGAAACAAAACGACAAGGAATCCCTTAGGGATTACATTGTAAGGATTAGGCACCTCAATGCCTGCTATGAACCCTATGAGTGAATGAGCAATGAATGACTATTGCCACACTTCCTTATCAGGTTAGCAGACCCAAAGTTGCATGACCATCTTATGGTGATGAACCCCACCTCCTTTGATCTATGCAGCAAAGTGGCCATCCGTATATGTGACAATATGATGGGCAAAGTGAATTCGGACAAGGCCTCGGCCCCCTTTAAAGTAGCCCCATCAGTTAGGTCCTTGAGTGTAGAATCAAGTAAGAAGGAGGCTAATGAGTCTAAGCTTGGATGTGAGTGAGCTAGCCTCCAATTTGTTGGAGCTTCTAGGTCAGCAATGGAGAGCAAGAACCTCCAAAGAAGTGCTGAGAAACCCCCACTTGTTTCCATGATGAGACAATGTCTGGTGTGGCGTATGCAATGGCAACCACCATTCCAATGAGTGCCTGTGCCTAAGGGCAAGGCAAGCACTCTACTGTGCACACTTCCATATGTGGGGAAACCATGATACCTTCCAATGTCGATTTCTGAGGTCACTTCCCCAACCCATGTATCAATTGCAACTCCCATTAGTCCTAACTGCCCCACCCAACACCCAACTCCTACAAGCTAGCCCTGTGGAACTAGCTCTAGCCAATACAATGCTCAGCCAGCTCTGCTGCCTCCACCCATACTAGGCCCAAAACCCTTGCTACCTCACATCGCCCCAGCCAATCAAGTGTTGGTTGAAGAGAAGCCCAATGGCTGAGAGGAAATGGACCCTAATGTGGGGGTTAAAGGTCATTGTGCCTTTACCCCGGTTATGTACAATACTCAAACACATATATAAATGAATGAAAAAGAAGATCAGGGTGTTCTACACCCACCAAAACTTGTGTGGCTCTCTATTTCTCTCTCTCCCTCTTCCGTTCTTGCTTCCGTTGAGAGCATTCTCAACTGGTATCAGAGCTTGGGTGATCTAGCTGAGCGTGTGTGAATGCCTGGAAGCTCAGCAGCTCTATGGGAGGAAGGAGAAGCTCTGTGGAAAGCTTTTTGGGTGACTTTACTTGCATCCAAGTGTGCAGAGTCTTTGGAGGAACCTTTGGAAAAGTCACTTTGGTTTTGCAAAGTGGTTTTGAGAGCCTATTAAGTGTTTTCAAAGAAAAAAGTCGTTTTTTGAGCTTTTTCCTTTTCCTGTTCGATGACAGAAACTCAGTATTGAGTTGTAGAGGCAACTATTTCTTGATTTTGGTGTCCAATTCACTTCAAGAGCTTGGAAACACCTTCATTCTTGAATCTAGGATCATTTCATTGGATTTTTGACTCATTGTGTCAGTTTCTGCGTTTTTCTACCCGGGTGTTGGAACTCAAGTTTGGAGCAACCATTTGCAGATTTGTTAGTTTCGGTGGACTCAGGAGGTCCTAAAACTTCTATGTTGCTCATCATTCGCACTCCAGTGGAGTTTACAAAGAGCTTTGTTTCCAAAAACGTTTTTCAGTCCATGTGTTGGACCTAGTGATAGAGACCATGGTTTCCAAAACCGTCTGTCCCATTGCGTTTTGGATGCCTAAAAACCCCTACTTGTTAGTTCTTATGTGATTTGGCAAAGGATTTTCAGAGTTATAGATCTCTGTGTATTTGATTTCATCTCTCTATTATGCATTTTTCATTCTAAGTTTTTGAAACCTTAGATTTATGCCACATGGCAGTGGATAAGTGTTGACTCCCATTTCTCACTCATCGGTTGAAATTTTGGAGTTTCAACAGAAGAGAGATATTTGCAGATTTTCTTGCTGAGCCCAATTATGCAATGGCACCCATGTTTTGAGGCATCTCAGGTTCTATTTTCAGTAGCAGTCATTACCATGGGACTATGATTTCTTGAGCATACCTTATGTAGATCACTCTGGTTGCTGAGGCATGGAGTGGCAAGAAGCCCTCTTACTCTCATTTTCAAATATTTGGGTGTGAGGCATATGCACATGTGCCAAAAGAGCTTCGAAAGAAGCTAGATCCTAACTCTAGGAAATGCATCTTTCTGGGTTATGGTGAAAGTGCAGAGATGGGCTATCGTCTCTAAGATCCAGAAGCAAAGATCATCATACGCAGCCATGATGTAGTCTTCAATGAGAAGAAGATGCATAAGGCACCCATGAGGGATGTGGAAATGAGGAGAATCACTTTCTAGGATGTGAATCCACTTGCATATGTTGATAGACAGCAAGATGTCCATGCACCAAATGCACAAGAAATGGTACCACCAAGTACTCCCACAGGTATACAATCAAGCGTAGATGATGGATCATCTATTGGTGGAAATGATGAGCCAAATGTGGCTGATATGTAGGTGGGACAGCAAGCTGAAATGCCCTTGAGAAGATCATCTAGAGTGTCTAGACCACCTGATAGGTTTGTTCTAGGGGTAGACTATGTGATGCTTACTGATTGCGCGGAGCCTTCTTGCTACAGAGAGGCTATGATGCGCAAGGATCAATGCAAGTGGGAGTATGCTATGCAATCAGAGATGAGTTCACTTATGAAGAATAAGACTTGGGACTTGGTTTCTTTGCCACATGGAAAGAAAGCATTGCCATGTAAATGGGTCTACAAAATGAAGGTCACAGGTGATGATGTGCCTAAGTACAAGGCCCGTTTGGTCGCTAAAGGTTTCAAGCAAAGAAGGGTGTGGACTTTGATGAGATATTCTCTGCAGTTGTGAAGATTACCACACTTAGATGCATGCTTGGACTAGTGGCAGCAGAAGATATGGAGCTTATGCAAATGGATGTCAAGACAACTTTCTTGCATTGGGGATTTGCATGAGGAAATTTACATGGTGCAGCCGGAAGGCTTTGAAGAAAAGAGCAAAGAGCATTTAGTTTGCAAGCTGAAGAAGAGTCTCTATGGTCTTAAGCAAGCGCCTAGAGAATGGTATTAGAAGTTTGATGCTTTCATTCGGTCCTAGGGTTTTAGAAGGAGTGAAATTGATCACTGCCTCTACACTAAAAGGGCTAAGGATAGTAGCCTTATAATCCTGGCATTGTATGTGGATGATATGCTATTGGTTAGCAAGAATACTTATGAGCTAGATGCATTAAAGGCCAAGTTGCATGAGGCCTTTGATCTCGGGGGGGTCACTATGTATAAACCCTCTATATCACGTGTGTTCAAGGCCTATATTTAAAGTCCCTTATATGTAAAAATTTTCATTAATAAAATGTACCCCTTTTCTATACAAATCTGTAAATTTTTTCCAAACCTATTTTAAATAGTCCCTTATGTATATTTATTTCTGTAAATTTTAGAAATTAAAAAAATCCTTCTGTTGAACTCACGTGATAGGGTTACATATGATGAGTGACCCCCTCGAGCCTTTGATATGAAGGATTTGGGACTTGCAGGTCATATTCTTGGTATGCGCATCACGTGTGATCGGAGTAGGAAACTCCTTTGGCTTTCACAAAAAGAGTATGTTACAAAAGTATTGCAGCATTTCAATATGGAGGGGGGGAAGGCAGTGAGTACTCCATTGCCTCCATATGTGTAACTGAGTCATAGAGATAGTCCCAAATCAGATGAGGAAAGGGCCATGATGGCCAAGGTTCCTTATGCATCAGTAGTTGGGAGTCTTATGTATGCTATGATAGCTACTAGACCAGACATTGCATTTGTAGTGGGAGTTTTTAGCCGGTATATGGCTACTCCAGGAAAGAGTTGGGTACATAGATTCATACTATGCAGGGCATGTGGATAGTAGGAGATCCACTTCTGGTTATGTGCTCACCTTTGTAGGTGGTGCAGTGTCGTGGATGTCTCACGCACAGAATTGCGTTGCTTTGTCTACCAGAGACGCTGAGTATGTTGCAGCCACAAAGGGTTGCAAGGAGGCTATATGGCTTGATCGGCTAGTGGGAGATTTGGGGATTCATATAGGTGTACCGACATTGCATAGTGATCCCATGAGTGCTATTCAGCTAGCACAAAATCCGGTCTTTCATGCAAAGACCAAACACATTGAGGTTAGGTACCATTTTATCAGGGAGGTGCTTGAGGACAAGCGCATAGAGCTTGTCAAGGTTCATCCAGATGATAACCCTGCACATATACTGATGAAGAGTCTACCTAGTGAGCGGTTTGAGTATTGTCATGTATTGATGGGCATTGGATAGTATGCTCACTGGTTGTTCTCCCTCAAAGGTACATTGTCCTTTAAGTGGGAGGTTGTGGGGGTAAAAGGTCATTGTGCCATTACCCCAGTTATGTACAATACTCAAACACATATATAACTAAATGAAAAAGAAGATTAGGGTGTTCTGCACCCACCAAAAGTTGTGTGGCTCTTTGTTTCTCTCTCTCCCTCTTCCATTCTTGCTTTCGTTGAGAGCACTCTCACCTGATCATGGATCTCATCATTATTGGGCCTTACGAGGAGAGAAGTGGAGCCTTATCTCACTACCTCCCACCAGAGGATCAACAAGTCCTCGTATTCCAGACTGCCCGTGCTCCACTGTTATACCTTTCAAGGTCCCCATAGAGCAAATGAATGCCCCTACCGAGGCATGTCAAACTAGCCAATGTCCTGTTTCAAATGTTAGGGCCCACACTTCTTGAAAGACTGTCCATATAGGGATCATACGCCCACCACCCCAACCACAACCAACCCCGCCCCCTAGTGCACAGGATGTGGCATGGAGCATCTATTCCAAGACTGTCCCACAATGAGACCAACCACTCCACTAACCCTACTAAAGAGCATCAGCCTCAATCTGCTTAGCATCAAACAAGGCCATGTGGCCACAATGCCACTACGAGTCATTACAAGGATGCAAGCGAAGGCACTAGGCAAGGCCATGAATAAGCTCACCAAGAAGGGTAAGGTATCCCCACTGCCTGGTCTCGAGATTCTTCCATAGCCTCTAACTTGTTCCAAGAAAGCCATTCAAGTAGGTGTGACAGTTCCAATTCGGTGTTCATCCAGGATGGTTTCGATGAGGAGACAGTTGCCCTTGCCACCTCCTCTGCTTCCAAAGAGTCTTCCATCCAGGGTGACCTTGAGGTACCCCATATTCCATATTAAACACACCATTGCATGCTCAGGGACCTGGCACCGTCTCCCACATATAAAGAGACCTACCCTGACCTAGTCTTAGAAAAGCAATACGTAAAGGATGCCCAAGACTTGGTGCGTGAGTGCTAAGATAAGTTAGAGCATCGATTAAAGGCTAGTAGGGAATCAGATACTATCCATCCATCCTCATGGGGCATTGAGGAGCGAAATCTCTCAAGGTCCCAGCAAGAGTGGAGGAAGAAGAACACCTCAGCTTGGAGCAGTCGAAAGCTCTGGATTTGATGCAGAAGATGTTCTAAGAGGACCCAATGCTGCAAAACCTCCAAGATGAAGGAGACTATATGGCTTCGATGACATGTTATCCATGGAGGAAGAAGCTTAATTGGAACCCTACGATAGTGCTAGGTTGGCGTCCTTCCTATCTATAGAAGTGAAAATTCTAATCGTGTCTCTGATAAGAGGAAATCCCATGCTATGGTGTGATCTATCCAATTGGATGAACAGGCCGTTCCTACCTCCAACCCCTACCAGCCCTAAGCCCAACCAATCAATGCTAGATAAGGGGCCAAACCTACCCAAGATTCCCATCAACAAGCTAGGTGAGTATTTCGAGGGTGATGACACAAATGTCTCAATCCCCATAGTCTACCAGAACCAGAAGGTAGAAGCCATCCTGGATGGGTGAGTAGGAGTGAGTGTCTGCACTAAGGAATGCTAGGAAAAGTGGGGAAAGCCTACACTTGAGCAGACCCATCTAGTAGTAAAGCTAGACAATGGAGGAACTATTGAACCTCTGGGAGTACTGGCTAGCATCAACATTAAGGTGTTTGGATTCACATACCCTATTAGGTTCATGGTCATGGACTTCACACGATAGCCCATATATGAAGCTATTCTAGGTAGACCATTCTTACAAATGTCTGGACTCCTACATGACTAGCATAATGATAATATCTACTTACAGCACAAGGAGCAAACCATGAGAGTGGACTTGCATTCCTATAAGGACCACCCATTGTCAGGACACCTCTTTGCTACAGAGTCCAAAACCACCACCCAAACCACCTCTATGAAGCTATTCCAACCCTGTGACAAGGCAAAGGATGAGAAGGAGTTTGATGACTTTTGGTATGCACCCCTCCCCAAGCCAGAATTCTCGCAGAACTAGATGCACATCTTAGCCAACATAGATGTTCTAGAAAGAGTAAGGTTTCAGATCACCACCCTAGAACTCGAAGGTCTAACCCCGGTGGCTTCCCTAAGGATGTTCAATATGCTCAAACCACGAGAGGTAAGCAAGGGAACAATAAGGGTAAAATCAAATCTTCACTAGCTGACCTACGTAGGTGCCATGACGGCCCACCACGAGTTCTCCTCTAAGTGGGGAAACACGGTAAGGTAACCACCCCTGTTGGCTCTATAAGTACAAGGTAAGAGCCCCCTTCAGGTCCCAAATCCCTTGCATCCAAAGGCAGGGCAAAGGCCAAAGAGTCCACTGCCTCAGCCGATAATGAGAAGGAGATTGAGCATAAAGAAGACCTGCAACAGGTGCCAGTAGGTGCTAGCCCACTACAAGGCCTATACTATTCAAGGTCGCAAGATCTTATACCAACATGCCAAAAGAACCCGAGAGGACAGTTGTTCTCAAGGATATGATCGACTGGCCCCGGTCAAGGAAGTAAACTTAGCCTCGGAAGGCCAGGACCTCACTCCTAGTGAGGAGAATGCCCTAATAGCTCTCCTATGGGAATTTAAGGATTGCACGGCTTGGAAGTACATGGACATGAAAGGAGTACCGACCACAGTAGTACAGCATACAATCCCCATGATGGATGATGTCAGGCAGTACACAACGCCCCTATCTTATGAATCCTAAATACGCACTCATAGTGAGGGAAGAAATCCAAAAACTCATAAATGTAGGATCCATCTACGAGATTGCGCATATAGACTGGGTATCACCCATTGTGATAGTCCTGAAGAAGAATGGAAAAATGAGAGTATGCATGGATTTGAAGAAGGTTAATGTGGCCACGAGACGTGACCACTACCCCTTGCCATTCATGAAACATGTTCTACAAAGGGTAGCCGAAAAGGAAACATATAGCTTCCTAGATGGGTTTTCGGGTTACAACCAAGTCTCAATTGCCCCCCAAGATCAACATAAGACCACCTTCACAACCGAATGGGGATTTTATGCAGCTAGGTTTATGATCTTTGGTTTAACCAATGCCCCAATTATTTTCAATGTATGATGATCATGGTATTCAAAGAATACCTAAGGGACTTTGTGGAAGTCTTCTTGGATGATATCTATGTAGACTCGAAATGGGATGACCATCAAAAGTATCTCAGGCTCATCCATGAGAAGTGCCGCTTATACCGCATATCCCTCAACCCCCTTAAGTGCTAGTTTTGGGTTAAACATGGTGTCATCTTGGGTCACATAGTGTCTCGGAATGGAATCTCCACAGACCACAATAAAATCAAACTCATCTTGGAGTTATCACCTCCCACCAATGCTAAGGAAGTCCAACGATTTAGTGGCCATACGGTCTATTACCAGAGATTTATTTTGTTCTACACTAACATAGCCTGCCCGTTACACCAACTACTAGTATTCTTTGAGTGGACCAAAGATTGCCAAACATCCTTTTAAACCATTAAGCTAGCTCTAGCCATCGCCTCAGTATTAAGGTCTCTTGACTGGAATTTAATATTCCACGTCTACATTGATGCCTCTAAATTTGCCATTAGATGTGTGTTAGCTCAGCCCAGGGAGAATAATTTGGATTACCTGGTATACTTTGCAAGCTGTCAACAAAATGAGGCCAAAGTTAACTACACCACCACTAAGAGAGAGAGGGTCTCACCATGGTCTATGCAGTCACGAAATTTAGGCACTACTTGTTAGCTAACAAGTTTGTCTTTTTTGTGGACCATCAAGCACTGTTATACTTGGTCAACAAACCCTGCATGATGGGATGCATCACTAGATGATGATCCTACTAGAATTCTACTTTACAATCGTAGTGCACAAGGGCAAAACCCACGTTCTAACGACCACACACTACTACACACAGATCTTATTGTGATGTTTAAGTATCGACATTTAGTGCACGTGGGGCGCTAATCATCGGTATGGGAAGCACGTCCCATAAAGCATCGCTATATAGTGACTTTAAGCAAGCGTCGCTATATAGCGACAATTTCTAAAGTCGCTATATAGCAACATTTGTTAGAAATGTAAGTGTCGCTATATAGCGACACTGAGATACTATTTTATAGCGATGTTTTCTAGAGAGCTTTTCTACTCATATAGGCCTTAAAAGTTAGTTTTTTCCAATGACATAATTTTTTAAATTTTCATACATGTTTGATCTTTTGAGAGAATAAAAGTATTAGGGCATGTACATCAAGCCTTTGAAGCTCATATGTTCATGTCCAAGTTTGAGATGAAAAAAATCAATGAAGAGCATTTACATCAACTGTTTCATCTTGAGCCAAGTCTAACGCGCCAAACAAGTCTATCTCTAACTCTATACCGAGTTGATCTCCTATATCATCATCGTACTCTATCGTCGTATGTTCACCTAAAAGTACTTGATCATCTTCTTCAATAAAGTGTGGTAATTCTTGATGATCGTTGTCTTCTTCCTCAATATCATGACCTCCATCTTCCTCCCATGTGATGTCATTATGTGCATCTTCCTCTTGGCTCATATTGTGATCTTCATCTTCTTCACTAGATTCATCAGGGTTAATTGGATCCAGCATTGGTAGTGGCATTTCCATATCCGCATCCCTATCTTCAAAAATTTTCTTACTTCGTGGTGCAACTTGGATCACATACCACCATCTTGGATCAGAACAATCCAGATGAAAAACCACCTATATTGAAGATGGGTGCCAAATGTCGTCAATTATATATATGAAATTATGCTTAAGCACATGTATTAATGGATCTTTAAAAGCGAAAGCTTCAATTAATTAAATCATTAGTATGCACCTACTCACAGTGCTCGGGAAGAATAAAAGTATCACTTTCATTGGTCCAATGTTTGGTGGAGTCTATTGCAAAGAAATCGCTAGTATCTTTTCTCACTATCGCATGGGGACCGTTGTAAATAGTTCTAAACCATTTTACATCAAGAATGACTAAATCATCTGAAATCAACTTCATAGATTTTGTGTATGGTTCCACAATAATCCAACTGTGAGGAGAGAAGATTGTTATCCGAAGCACTTGCTCGGCTATCTTGTGTGAAGTTAGCCATGACTCCACAATCATACGTGACTCTCTTTGAATCGATGCATTCCATGTGAAAATATCGTCCATATGACCACAATGCACTGTACTTTTGTACATAAAAGAGCATCATTAAAATAATGAAGATGCATCTATTTTATAGCGTATATTGCCACAAATAATTACTTAATTACGTCAAGAGGTAAGAAACTTACATGCATCACACATCGAAATGATAACTCTCGCTTGCGCTCGTTTATTGTCTCTCCATTGTGTTTGGCTTTATGTAGAGCTAGTTGTAGCCAATCAAGTGACATGTGAGTGGGGAGAAGAGCCAGATCCCATGGATATGGTTGCAATCACTTGTACAGTACTCTGAATCTCATCCCTGCATTTATTCTTTCTGCTTTGGCCACTTCATATCTCGCAATCCACTTCTGCATCTCAGGGCTATTGAGAATACAAAACTTATTGAATTCTTCCATTTGCTCTTCGCTCATCTTTCTTTCAATCCCTTTTCCTTGGGGAACCTCGCCAACGATGCAATCGTCATCTTTGTTATGCCAAGCTTGCAGCATATCGGGATCCGTGGATGCAAGAAACTCCGTGATATATACTAATGACTCTTGCACAAGCCATCCCTCTGCCATGCTTGCTTCTGTTCTGGCACTTTGTCTTACAAATCCCTTCAAAGTTTTCATGAACCACTCGAGAAAAAACATCCATCGACTATGAATGGTACCTGCAATAGCCACCTCATCAACTATGTGCACAAGCAAGTGAACTTGAGTTGGCATAATGCTCAAGAGAAAGTGCTTCTCAAGCAAGCATATGGCTTCAATAGATTCCACCCTAGCCTTCTCGATGCTCAATATGGAGATCTCTTTTTGAGATATCCACCTATTTCACATGTCCATGTAAGATATATTCATAATCAATCTATAGATTATTCAAGTTAATTTGAAGAAAATGCAATCAATGTGATTTGATAGTAAGCATACCTCACAATACCACTAATCTTGAATATAGCATTTCTAACATCTTCTTGTAAGCACCCTTTTATTGTAATTGGGAGGATGAACTATCAAAGCAACAAAGAAGTCATGTCAACAATATAACATAATCATAATTACGCTAACGCATCACGATTATCGGTATACTAATTCTATGGCTTAGAATACTTGTAAGACCTTGTGCCAATCATGGGACTTTAGCCCACTAAGCTTATTGTCCTTTGAAAATGCTCCTTTCAAGCAACGCATGTACCTTGTCGGTGTTTGAAAAGAGGCAACGTCCGCCTTGACTGCTGCCTCCTCCCTCATAGAGAGGATCCATGTTACTTTCGGGAGGACAAATTTTCCCAAAGCATGCACTTGGGGCCACAAACGAGACATCCTATTCATAGCACACAAGTCTTCTCGCACTCCTCTCGAGTCTTTGGAACCAACCAAGTGTGCCCAAATAGTAGCCCCCACATTCTTGAAGATATGCATGGGATCCAAGAGATGATTGATTTGTAACTGACCCCAATAAGGAAGCTCATGAAAGATTGATAACCTCTTCATACCAGGAGGACATTCCTCTCCATTCGCCCTTCAAGCTTGAATCCAGTCACTTGCCTTCAAATATGATGGTGGTGGATCAAGCTAACCTCCACGTGCAAGATGGTCTAGCGGAAGGTATTGAGCATGACCTTCATAAACATTTTTCCTCATATGTTTGGAGTATCGTGCAAGCGATTTCAAACCCAGTCCACAAATAGGACAAGCATGGTACCCACTTGTAACAAGTCCTGCACGCGTGCATGAATGTGTTAGTATAAGACATGCATGCGAAAGAGAGTCATAAAAGCATAATCCTATATTATACTTGTAGAGATACAACCACGTACCTGCGCACTCTCCATATCCTGGGTAGTCATGCATGGTCCACATCAAGATACCTTTGACCAAAATATCATTGGTATGTCTAGGAGCTCTGGAAATATCAAAGACCCGCACTCCTCTCCATAATACCTGTAACTCCTCTATCAAAGGTGCCATGTACACGTCCATATTTTTTGCCTTGTACTTCCTTGGCACAAGTAGTGCAAGCATGAGGTGTCCCTTTTTTATTGTTAGCCATGGTGGGATATTGTAATTCACCACAACTATGGGCCATGTCGACCAAGATGTCGAGCATAATCCAAAAGGATTCACGCTGTCCATGGTGAGCCCAAGATGTAAGTTGCATGGCTCCCTCGCAAAGTTTGGCCACTGATTATTTATGTGCTTCCAAGCTGCACAATCTGCGGGAATCATCAATGTGTCATTAGTGGACCAATGAGATGCATGCCATGTCATCAACTCCGCTATGGATTTGCATCGAAACATGTGTTGTATTCTTGCAATGATGGGAAAGTGCCTCAAGACCTTTACCGATATCTGCTCACCCTACAAGTCATCTCTATATCATTGTTCCCCACACTTCGAACAACTAGCCAAATCTCCATGCTCACAACGAAAGAGAATACAATCATTATGGCAAGCATGGATGGTATCATAATCCATATCCACCATTGTTAGCATCTTTTTTGCTTCATCTCTTAATGCGGGCATGGTATTTGGTGCAGGCAACATCTTCTAGAGCAACCTAGCACAATTTAAACTTACATAGGGTTCGAATAATGATGATTCGGTACACTAATTCATACATGATGATTCTCAAAACAAACAATATCCAAATAATGAGTCAAATTAATGCAAGAGCTAACCTCATTAAGGCCGAGACACTTGTATCCGACCACCCATACTTTACTGGCAGATTCAAGATTGAGAGACAAGCATGTAGTTTAGACATCCTAGCACTCTCGTACAATTGTGTTGATTGCAACTCTCACATTTTGACCTCAGAATCTGACATCATGTGTACATGGGATGTAGTGCCCCTAAAAATAGAATCCATCATGTCGACCATACCCTGGTCATCATTTGGGAGACTATAGTCTTGCTCAAAGTGTGAAGGTATATGCATACCCTCATCAGCCTCCTCATCCTGTTTTAAGATTTCATGTAAATATAAGATCTTGTCTCAAGGTTTCATATCATAATGGTATCCAATATTAACCATGAACTTAAATAGCTTTGACTTACCGATAATCTATCAACACGTGCAACACCAACGATGGGTCCTGGTTTGGGCTCCTCCCCATACATCCGCAAGTGGCACATGGTAATACAACGTTGATGTCGTACTTCTCGGTTGCAATGAGTGCAATGATAATATAACCTCCCCGTAAGCCACTTTGTGCTCTCGAGCATTGGTGCATCATCGGACGAGCTTCCACTCATCCCTTCCATCTACACTTATAAAATCACAACATAAGTTGCAAGGAAATATATTAACAGTTATAAAATAGCATCTATGAGCTTCTTTTTTAACTTTAAACATAAAGTGTCCTAAAGTGTCGCTATATAGTGACGTTTTGACCTGTTCTGTCGCTATATAGCAACGATTTTCTCTGTTCCATTGCTATATAGTGACACTTTTAATTAAAAGCATCACCATATAGCGACTGACCATCGTTGTTATATAGCAATGCTGTGGGTTAAAACCCGAACCTCGTGATGCACGGTGCTTTCTTTAGCAATCTCTATTGTAAGCTACAATCTCTCCTTCCACCTATTTCTGATGACCTCCCACTCTATTCTCCACTCCTCACCACTACTCACCCCTCTCTTGACACTTGTGCTCCCTCTCCACCCTTCTCCCTCTTTCTTTTCTTGAAAAGAAGTTTTTCAAGAAGGTCATGAGTCTCTTTGAACAATGTAGGTTCTTTTTTGTGAGATTTCATTTCGTGAGTGTTAAAGCATGTTTCTCCTTGTATTGCTAAGGCTATGTGCTAGTTTTCATGCTTGATTTCAAAGGATTGAAGCTAAAAAACGAGATTTTGTGAAAGAAAGAAGACTCACCGCTTCTAGCCTTTTTTGTATTTCTCTTCCTTCGCTTTCTTCTTGTCTCCTTAATCCAATCTCTTTGAGAAGTTGCTTCTTCAAACTCCTCCTTCCTCTAACTAGTTATTTGAGATGGTATGTTTCCTCTCTTTTGTAGGGCCAATCCACAAAACACCGAGTGGGACGTACTATTCCAAGTAAGAAAGTGATTTCTCTTTTTTCCTTTTGTTATTTTTGTTATTTGCATTGGCCTGCAGCTAGCGCCTTAGCTGCAGTGATGGGTGTAGGAACCCTCTCTTCCCCTCTCTTCCCTCTTCTTTCCCTCTTCTCTCCTCTTCCATCTCTTCTTTTTCCCTCTTCTTTTTCCCCCCTTTCAATCTCTTTTCCCCTCTTCTTTTTCCCCCTCTTTCAATCTCTTTTTCCCTCCTTTCCTTCGCTTCTTTTTTTCATCTTTCAATCTCTTTTCCCTCTTCTTTTTTTCCCCTCTTTTAATCTCTTTTTCCCTCCTTTCCTTCTCTTCTCCTTCAATCTTTCAATCTCTTTCCCCCTCTTTTTTCGTCTTTCCTTTCCCTCTTCTTCTCTCTTTCCCCCCCTCTTTCCCCTGTTCCAATCCTTTTCCCTCTTCCAATCTCTTTCCCCTCTTTCATGCTCATGCTCTTATGCTCATGCATAAGCATGAGCATATGTCTCCTTCTCTTATGCTCATGCATAAGCATAAGCATGAGCATATGTCTCCTTCTCTTATGCTTATGTTTATGCATGTGCTCATGCATAAGCATAAGCACAAGAGAAGGAGACATATGCTCATGCATAAGCATAAGCATAAGAGAAGGAGACGCTCATGCTTATGCTTATGCATGAGCATAAGAGAAGGAGACATATGCTCATGCATAAGCATGAGCATATGTCTCTTTTTCCCTCTTTCCTTTTCCTCTTCTTCTCTCTTTCTCCCCCTCTGTCCCCTCTTCCAATCTCTCTTTCCTTTCCCTCTTCTTCCTCTTTTCCCCTCTTTTCCCCCCTCTTTCCCCTCTTTCATGCTTATGCTCTTATGCTCATGCATAAGCATAAACATAAGCATGAGCATATGTCTCTTTGTCTTATGCACAAGCATGAGCATAAGCATAAGAGAAGGAGACATATGCCCATGCTTATGCTTATGCATGAGCATAAGAGACATATGCTTATGCTTATGCTTATGCATGAGCATATGTCTCTTTTTCCCTCTTTCCTTTCCCTCATCTTCTTTCTTTCCCCCCCTCTTTCCCCTCTTCCAATCTCTCTTCCAATCTCTTTCCCCTCTTTCATGCTCATGCATAAGCATAAGCATATGCTCATGCATAAGCATAAGCATATGCTCATGCTTATGCTTATGCATGAGCATAAGAGACATATGCTTATGCTTATGCATGAGCATGTCTCTTTTTCCCTCTTTCCTTTCCCTCTTGTTCTCTCTTTCCCACCCTCTTTTCCCTCTTCCAATCTCTCTTTCCTTTCCCTCTTCTTCTCTCTTCCCCTCTTTTCCCCCCTCTTTTCCCTCTTTCATGCTCATGCTCTTATGCTCATGCATAAGCATAAGCATGAGTATATGTCTCCTTCTCTTATGCTCATGCTTATGCTTATGCATGAGCATATGTCTTCCTCTTTCAATCTCTTTTTTACTTTCCCTCCCTCTTTTCCCTCTTCTCCTTCTCTCATGAGCATGTCTCATTTTCCGCTTTCGATCATAAGCATATGTATTTGCCTATCCTTATGTTTGTTTTTTGTTTTTTGTTTTCGTGTTTGTATCTATGTTAGACATGGGATCACGTCGCATGTCCGATGAGTACAGACATCCTCGCAGGAGGAGACATCACGATCTCTATGCTCCAGAGGACTTTGATTCCTCTCAGGTGACACATGAGGGTACTACCCCTCGTCCGACTCCTCTTGGACATAGCACTGCAACTACCCCTGGTGACTTCTCTCAGACCTAGCATTGCGACTACCCCTCGGACGTAGCACTATGACTACTCCTCGGGGAACTCCTTTGCTAGTAGCACATGGCTTTGTCAGGAGTCCCAACGAGTTTGTAGCATAGATGACTGATGAGGAGGCAACGAGATTCTTCTCTCTGCTATCTCAGAGGACCTCAACCATTCCCTCTCCTACACTGATGGCTAGACCTACTGCCCAACCGTCCCCTCGTTTCCCTTCAACTGAGGGGTCATCACCTACGCATGCCTATCATAAGGAAAGGAGAAGTAGGAGGGACTGCTTATGTTGTGCTGACTCGGGAGATGTAGAGAGTTAGCACATTCACATCCGTACAGGTCTCAACTTGGTCCCGAGACACAGTATCAGTCAGGTCCCTTGCCCTCTCCTACTCCCACTGCTTCTCACTCCAAAAGCACTTGCACAGCTTCCACTCGCTCTGAATCTACCACTACCATTAGTCCTTCTTTCCCATATGAGGACCTCTCCTATCAAATCATGGCTACCAGAGAGATAATAGAAGATAGAAAGGGTAAAGCAGTGATGGCCATCACGAGGCGTTTGATGAGCCATCACTTCAGGAGCGGCATTGCTACCGATTGGCAATATCAAGATGACCAAAAGAAGCAGGCAGTCATTGATGAATTAAAACAAAAATACCCTAATCCACCAAATTGATAGTTTAATGAGAATTATATGCGAGAGAACATGGGTTTGGTCTTGAAGCATCGTAGATCAACCTTGCGTACTTCCATCACAAAGGGGATGGCTAAACCCAGCTAGGAAGACAAAGCTGATTAGAAGTTGTTCAAGAAGCAAAATAGGGACCATCCTGAAATGTTCGAGGGTGAGAGGAGGGCTACGAGGAGACGTCTAGACACCGTAGGTACTTTGCACTTTGGTGCAGGCAGACGGTTGGTGTTCAAGGCAACCATGGTAAGTCTACTTCTTCTCATTTAATGTATTGTTCTATTTGTTTTACTACATATTACATGCACTTTATCTAACTCTCGTAAATTGGATCCACAGCAAGCTACGATGGGTCATCTTCCTACAGATGTAGAGACACAATGCGTGTTTCGCATAGGAACAAAGTCGTGGTTTATTGAGCAGGAGGCAATGGGAGCAACGGTCGATTGGGCTGAGGTGGTTGCTCACACGGTATAAGTCTACTTCTACTTGTAATCTCACTTTTTAAATTATTTTATTCTTTAAGTTCCAATCTAATTTTCAATTTATATGGTTCACTCTTAGGGTCAAATCTCGAGCGTCCCATCACCGGAGGTGAGCGATCACTAGGGCCAAGGATTAGATGCACATGACGAGGGTCAGGGAGAAGGCGTAGCTCATGAGGACCAAGGATCAGGCCAACAAGACGAGGACAAGGATGAGGATGATGAGGACGATTCGAATGAGTAGTAGTAGGTAGTAGGAGTAACAGCAGTTTGCCTATACTTCACCATGTATGTCATTTTATATATCCGCTCGTTTGAGCAATTTTGTATCACCCTTTTGGAAAGGGTAATTTTGTAACAAACAATGTTGTATATGTTCAACATGTATATGCTTTTGTTACTCGATCATTTCATTTGAGCGATTTTGTATCACCCTTTTCGCAAGGGAAATTTTGTAATAAAAAACTTTCTTTTGTAATCACAAAACAAAAAAAACATTAGTGAGGCAAAACAGGGCTTGCTATGGCCCTATTTAGCCCCACTAATGACCTTTTGTAGTTCTGTTAATCGTCGCTATATAGCGACGTTTACCAATGTTGCTATATAGCGACGATTGTCAGTGTCTCTATATAGTGACATTTATTAGCGTCGCTATATAGCGACAGTTTATAATGACCATTCTTTTTTGATGCTTTTAACAACTTTAATAATGACGTTTG
Organism: Dipteris shenzhenensis; assembly: GCF_047967505.1. NCBI lineage: Eukaryota > Viridiplantae > Streptophyta > Polypodiopsida > Gleicheniales > Dipteridaceae > Dipteris > Dipteris shenzhenensis. The sequence continues at coordinate 21,542,630 of NC_141607.1, forward strand.
TGCCCGTTTTTAAAAAAAAATTTAATGTTAAAAGCATCGGTATTTTCATTGAAAAAGGGCCTATGCCTTGTACTAACATATCGAGGACCTGTAATAGCAAATCTCCAATAGGAGTAGATTCAGATGATCTCCCCGATGCTTCCCTCTTCTTGCTCGACATCATTCTAGAATGGGCCGCCGAAATCGGCCACTACTTGGCCAACGAACTACCCTCTGAGCCAAGACCTTAAGAAGGATAGAGCCCATAAACTCATATAGGATGCAGCGCCATATCAGCTGATAGCAGGCCAACTCTACTACATGGGTAAGGATGGCATACTGTGGAGGTGCATATGCGAACACAAATACATCAAGGTGCTTGAAGAAGCCCACTCAGAATCGTAGGAGGCCATTTTGCCGCTAAGGTTACAACACGTAAAGTGCTACAAGCAGGTCTCTGGTGGCCAACGCTCTTTGGAGATGCAGCCAAATTCGTCAAACAATGTGACCCCTACCAACACATCCAAATCCCACACAAGGCAGACATGATGCCCCTGACTAGGATCCTGGCTGACCAACCCTTCGAGAAGTGGGGCATCGATTTCATTGGTCCCATAAGCCTAGCTGCTAAGGGGACAAGGGCTCGATACATCATCCTAGCCATTGACTACTTCACTAAGTGGGTAGAAGGAGGGGCCATGGTAAAGGCTATCCACCACCAAGTTCTTATATGAACAAGTTATCACGCAGTTTGGATGCCCATTGGAGTTAGTAGTCAACCAAGGAACCCACTTTCTCAATGAAACCATAGCAATCCTGACAAGCGAGTTTATGATCATTCATAGGAAGTCAACACCATATTACACTAGAGCAAATGGCTTGGCCAAAATCTCCAACAAAACTTGCTGTAAGATTATCACATGTACGGTAGAAGCCAGTCATACCAATTGGGCGCATAAGCTCATAGCAGCATTATGGGCCTACAAGACCCCCTACAATGTGGCAACACATTGTACCCCCTTCAAGTTAGCCTTTGGGGTAGAGGCAGTAATGCCGATGGAGTACAGTAGTGCCTAGCCTCCATCTTGCTGTAAGGGAAAGACTCACTGAAAACACGCTAGTTGATAGGCTAGTTGACCTTGAAAAGCTAGAGGAGACAAGGTTGCGAGCAACCTGTGCTCTCCGAGTAAAAAAGGACCGATGTAAAAAATGGTTTGACCACACCCTCTAGAACAAGAACCTAGCAAAAGGAGACTTGGCACTCTAGTACAGTGTCTATAACACCAAACGTAAGCTTAAGTACCGAGGTATGTGTCCTTATCACATAGTTGAGATCCCCCAAGGGGCATGCCAAATAGGACCCTTGATGGGATGGAAATGGATGGATACCTAAATGGAAGCAAATTAAAAAGATACTATGGACCACTCACTATCCCTACCCTTCAAATTGTGCATAGAGAAAAAAAACTCAAGGCAGAGGTGGCTAGGATGAAGCACCAGGACATCAAGCAAGCTAGAATCCGTAATGCTAAGATCCAATAGCATAGACCAATGACCCTTTTTAAGGCAATGACTGAACAGATTCAACTAACAGATGAGCTAACAATAGAGCCAGCCAAGTTTCTTGTACAGCTATATCGGTGATGCGCATGAAAGCACTCATGGACCCAGGAGCAAGCCACAATTTCATCTCTTGAGAGGTACAGGAGAAGTTGTAGGTACCCCTAACCCTCACTATTGCCTCAATAAGAGCTATAAACAGCCAACTCTTGCAAACCTTGGGTTATGTAAATCTAGGTCTAATGGTTGTTCGCCAAGCTATGGATATACACTTTTATGTTCTTCCTATAGAAGCCACCGAAGAACATATTATTCTAGGAAGAACCTGGTGCTACACCATCAACTGCCAAGTCGATTGGTGCACCCGAACTACTTCTCTTACCAATGGTGATCAAACGGTAGTAGTTTTGTTGTGTAGATCAAGCCCCCCCTTGTCGGCCTCGACCTCACCAATTCACGACAATGAAGCGATGCAGCAAAGACAACCGGATGACACAGCCTCCACCAGCACACCACCCCAAGGCCCAGCTCGAAAGGAGCACAAAGCTCGCTGTAGTGGTAAACCAAGGCCATGGCACACTCAATCCACATCACCATCCTCCACTCAAGAAATTCGAGAGCTACAAGTACAAGATGCTATCCTCACCGCTCAATGTCACTTCAATCGCAACCGATGCCCGAAGAATGGTAACACAGTAGCAGTAGCTCCAACCACCTCGAGATTACTTCCCCCATGCACAGGCACTACTCGAAGGAAGCCGCATTGCTCATGCCTCATCCATCGCCATGCACATCACCAACAACATGAGTGGCCAAGGCAACAAAGTCACTTAGATCTAGAAGAAGGCATTGCAAACCCTGAAAGCGACAAGGGAAGCACCACAAGAACCTGTGTCCTCACAAGATATAGCACGCAAGAACCTACCAATGACGATCCGGACACAACAGGCGAGCCTCAAGGTATTGAATACGCAACGGTGCCACAGGCAATCCGACTCAACACAAGCATTGCCACCACTAGTCGAGAGATCCCACAGGAACCGCACTCTGCCCCACAACGAGTTACACAAGAACCTCACCTTAGGGTTGGACACTCGACTTCGGAGCCCACCACAATAACAAAGTTAGACACCAAGGTGCCTCTAGCCTCCAAGGTAAAGAACAAGCTAGACACATACTCTACATGGCTCCTTACTCACTATGCTGCAGTACGGCGTCTGCCCCCACCGCATTCATCATAATTATCACATCTAGGTCTAGGTGAGTTAGTACGATAGGCATCTCGCCCAACATACCAGCAACACACTAGTCTCTGCCGAACCCACCACACATGAGGTGACTAGAGTCCGCCCTTGCATTTTTTATAAGTGCTCATGTTCTCACACGTTGACCCCAATGTCACATCGCACAACACAAGTGCACTCCACTGCACCCACATTTGCCCCACCCCACTCTCCCTTCTCTTTTTTTCCTATATTTTTACATTGTCAATACAACACCAACCATCACTAAAGCATTCACCATCACCACTAACCGTCACTAAAGCATTCACCACCGACCGTCATCAAAGCATTCACCACCAACCATTGCCAAAGCATTCACCACTGATCTTCATCATTGGTCGTAGCCTAATTGACTTCACACCCAGAGCCCACAGGCCCCTCAGATTCCCAGAGCACTCCTTTGGCCACAATTTCAATGCCGAATGAAATACCCTCGGAGACCTTACAACATGAAGAAACCTCCACCAGATAGGCGACTTAGGAAGAGCCAGCCACAGCAGGCACATCCCCCACGAAAACATGGAAGTGTAGCCCGGCGTCCACTATTGGCGAATACAAGATCATGCGTTCACAAGCACACACCATTGGGAGAAGCATGGCTCCAAGATCTAAATGCTTGCATGATCCACTCGCACTTCACCTTCAAAGGACTACACCCTCTACTACCACACCGTAGCAACATACGCCACCCTCCAGGACCCGGGAGTCATGGAGTTGCTGGTGGAATTCCTCAAGACATATGATAGCAACACCACCATCGGTATCTTGAGAGATGCAGATCACTTCCTATGCCACTTGGACATGAAGCTGCAGACCACTTCCTATGCCACTTGGACATGAAGCTGTTGGTGGAATTCCTCAAGACATATGACAGCAACACCAACATTGGTATCTTGAGAGATGCAGCCCACCACTACCAGATTAATCAAAACATGGTATGGACAGTATTCAACCTGCCAGTGGTGGCAAAAAAATATCCCAAGCAAAAGAAGAGCCTCAACTCCCTAAAGATGGTCTGTCCCTACGACCGCCACAAGTGCAGAGGCCACATCCAATTCAACACCATCTACAAGCCCAAGGTAGAGCGCCCAGCAAGAGTCCTACAATCACTCACCCGTTGAAGCACATGGATCATCATCAATCCATTGTGCCCAATATTGTGTTGCGAATGGTGAATGTGTAGAAGACGAATTGGGCTGACTACTACTACAGCTAGATGAGAGATGACATCAACACCCACAAGGATGTCATCATCAATCCAATGTTGTACATGTCGGTCCTCTATTACCTCAAAATTCAGCATTTGCCCATTGGCTTCGGACTCATCGAGAAATCTGCCATCAGTCTGGTATAGACCAAGTAGGAAGAGACAGAAACCAGGCCCAAGAGAGTGAGGACAATGCCAAGTGCCACTCCAGCCACCCAAGTGCAACTGGAACCAAGTCAGTCGGTCAACCAATATGAGAAAAGCCAATTGCACGAATTTGTGCAATGACAACTACACATGCAGTGGCTAGGTCCTCAGGATAAGGGCAAATAGGTGCAAGGAGGGCCTATTCTCATTGAATACCTCCAAGGCGATGACACCATCAAAATCAACCTCCATACAAGAGCCGAAACTATGCTAACAACCCCCGCTGCACCTTTTGTCTCGGTCTCCACCACCCCTCAAGAGACAGCATCCTTCGCCACATGCACATCTTCCATGCCATGGGCAGGCCTAGCAGAGGCCATACTATTTTGCAGTGCACCCCCATACAAGGCAACAGGAGGCTATAGCCATATGACAATAGAACAATTGTCATGTGCCGATGTCACGGAGATGAACCTCTTTGAAGCCATGGCACAACTACCGCAAGTTGCCCGCACAATCTTATAAAGGAGGCAGGAGCAAGCCTCACAAATCTCCTCCAACCTCATCCAAGCCTAGCTCTCGACACAGGAAAGCCAGTTGACCATGGTTGTAGCACAAGCAATGGGCCAAGCCATACTACATCGAGCCAAAGAATATCGACCAAGGTGGAAGAGCTCAAGCTCACTCTGACGAAAGTCAAAGATGACCTCACCACCAGCGAATCCCTGGTCCAGAAGTTTATGGAACAGGCAAAAAAGGCAGAATCAGCCCTGCACACAACACTGGAGCAGTAAGCACAGGCAGAGCAGTGGTACACCTGCACCTAGGAGACCCACGATGAACAGATCCACTCTCTACAGGATCTCTTGGCACAAGAGAGGTGCCTCACAGTCTCCCTCCAAGAAGAAATCAAAAGACAGTGCACCATGGGCCACTCAGAGGAGTCAGGGTTCGAAGATCGTGAGCAGCACGAGTTCACGATGTACCAGGAGGTGCCTGCATAGTTAGCCACATATACACTTGAACCATGCACCATCACCCAAACCCTCCAAATGCACTTCGATGCACTCTGCGCACAAAACCTCACGTTCCACCTAGACCTCACTACCCCACCACTGCCCAATGCCCTTGAAACCATCCTCTATCGTAATCCCGACCACTGTCACCCCATCTTAGCCATGTCGTATTTTTCTCTTGACATTCAGTCTACCTCCCTATCTCTTATTTGCCCCTCTGATCTCCAAACCCTATCCTCCCATCCCATTCTTCTCAATTTTCAAGACTGGTGCCGCATCATCATTGAGTCCCTTAATTATCCTACAGACGATGAGGTGATGCAACTCACAAAGCCTGAAGAACTCACGCCATGAATCTGCACTCCTGAAAGACCTCATGCAGACATAACTTCGATGCAAACCTATGGTCGAGTCTTAGCAATCCAAGCTCAAGGACACCTTGCGGCCTACCAGACCACCACCTACCAACCCCTCAGAATAATAATACTCTTTAATCGGGTGCTACAAGCTCTCCAAGACTCACTTGAGTCCTTGGTGAGCAATTTTGAAACAATCCACATAGCATACCTTGAAGAAATAACTGAGGACGTAGAACAAAATGCAATCACCCTCTTTCATACCACCAATTTCCTGTAGATATTCCATCACCGCCTCCACTAGATCCCGCCCAACCCACCCAACAAGCTACCCAACCTCCTCTACCTTGAACAACACTACCCGAGTACTCGTCCAATGCCTCCAACACCACCACTGCATAGCACGGGCCCTCCGTCTATCACCTCCAATGCTCCGGTCGACCTCCTTGATGAGGCATTCAACACACTGCTCAAAGCAGCACATTTTGTACAAAGCATCGATGCCGCAACTCCTATAGGCCCCCTAGAGACAGAGACAATGCCGCTTGTTGATGATGAAGCTCTGCCATCCCCGCCAAGGTCTTCCCTTGAAGATGTTCATTGGCGTCTAGACTTGCAATCCTTCCAAGAATTGCCAGATAGTGTGCTCATGCACCATTGGAAGCGCCAGCTCAAGGGATCCAACCTCCATCTCTACGAGATTGTGGAAGTGCTCCCTCTCACACAATTTGTAATGTAGTCATTCAATGAATGGCGACAAGCGCATCCCAAATGCACAAGAGGAGGATACAACTCTCCCCTATCCCCATGACCAATCAGATACCTCTCTAGCCCAATTGGCGGCTCCCATTTTTCAAGCTGGAGAAATTTTGGTGCTACTACTACAATGCACCCATTGATCATCGAGTCCACCCACTCTATATGCCCATGGGGACTTGGGCCACCTTTCAAGCTCTCCAGCAATAGGACCCCAATGTGTTGTACAATTTTCCTAAGTACAACTTCCTAAAAGAAATGATGCAGGAAGGTTTTTGCTTTCTCGCTTCTAGTCATTCAATGACACCTATGGCTCGTTCTCGATCCAACAACCTTCATCGCCGTCCACTTCAATTGCCTCATCCTCTTACTCCTCTATGATCTTCCCACCCATAGCCGCCCCATTGATGACTACATTCACAATCTAACCAACCAAATTGTCTTCAACCCTGATGTTGGTCCATCTCAAATCCAAGACCTCTACATCTACCTACGTGTCTGCAACCTCCACAATCATCACTTGCACACATACGAGGATATGCATGCCACCCATTTTGGGAAGTACCGCTCGTACCTTGCTCGCCTCACGTCCAGGTAGCTAGACTGCCACACCATCCTGTGGTCAGAGTCCTCTCCACCACCCTCCTCCAGTGCGGTTAGGACAGATCAGCAACAGGAAAGGGGCATGTTAACATCCACAAAGTACAACTGCCAAATGCAGGGAATCTATGCGTAAAGGTGACCAAGATGAATGATCTACTTCAACAAGACAAAGCTCAAGGGAGTTTGATATCCAAATACACCAAGGTCAAAGATTACAAGCAATGTGCACACGGAAGGAGTATAGCTCAAACTCAGGGAGTTTGATCCCCAAATCACCCGAGCCTAGGAGTGGTGAAGCTAACACAAGCGCTATTTGGGAATTGGTTAAGATCACCTCCTAATACTAGGTTTGTCCCAAGCACTTTAATATGGTTAACACAAGCTCTATTTCTGCTAGTAGGGAGAGTCAGTAAGAATAGCAATATGCCTTGGCACCCTACAAGCCCAAGAGCCCATGGTTGTACAGTGAGGGAGAGTGCTAAAAAGGAAAAGGGTTGGCCCTCCCTTCAAAAGTTGACTTGTATAAAAGGCCAAAAGTTTGACTTTGGTCTTCATTGTTGTTTGCACAAGTTTGAATACAAGCTCTGTCTTCTCTTCCAAGAGAGTGTTTTGGGTGTTCTCTTGTTTCCATTGTGGTGCCTTTGTGGTTGTCACTCTATCCCCCTTCTTCTCCCCTTCCTCCTCCTCCCTTCTCCCTCCTCTTCCTCTCCCCTCCCCTCTTCCCCTTCCCTCTTTCTCGCGTGAAACCACATTGCAACAATTTGGAGGCCGCTTGAGTGACACTTGCGGCTCATGCTATGCATTGCTCCCACAAGGAGTAGCCGAGAGTGGAAGCTCCATCAACATATCTTAAACTACCCCACGACATGTGAGTCATCATTGAGACCACACCACACACAGATAAGACTCTCAGTCTTCCCCTTGGGTCCCTCAAAACACTACAATGTTCACCATGATGAAACACAAAAGGGAAGAGCCACATTGTTCCATTTGATTCATAACATCCTTGATGTTATGCACCGAAGCTATTTCTCATTTGTTTTAGGGGTCCACACCAACATAGCAAATGTCACCAAGCTTTGTAGCTACTTGACCTAAGTTGTACAATCCATTCACTTAATGTAGGCCATCTCTCAAAGTAGAGAGTACATTCACTTGAGCATGCATCTACCAAGGTGTCGGTATAGCTATCACTCCATGAATTTCTGAGTGAGCTAAAGCTTTTAAAGTTTTAAGACTAGTATTCATCGAAATGGGTTGACGTTCTTATGTCAAATGTTCCTACCAATTGTGAGACTACAACTCACATTGTTCACTTTGATGACAATGTTCAAATGTGTGCATGTGTCATTGCTACTTACTGCTACTTTGTAATAACTATTTTTTCAGAATGTTGATTCTTCCTCTACAAACATTCCAAACATGTCTTCCACTTTCCTTGAGATACTGAAAAAGTTTTTTCCTCGCCCCTTAGTCTATTGCTTGTGCCTTGACCAAGATTTTTAGCTATTTTATCTTACAGCCTCTATCTAGTTGTCTTGTAAGCCAAGACAAGGTGCATCTTACCACAAGGATCAATGAACAAACAAAACGGAAAGCAAGTAGTTTGTGAAGCAAGAAAAAAAAAGAAAGACGATGAGTCCGAATGACCTGAATAAATTAGTAGTATAATACAATAGTGTGTGATGGAAGGAGGTACATTACACTATAGCATGATGTAGGGAGATGTGACTTTTCATGTACCATACCCAAGATCTTGTATAGAATGTGTACTATTGTTTGGAGACCAAGTTTGGCAATGCATTAGTCATGGGTACGCAAGTTACCCATATGCAATATATATCCTAAAGTTTTTAAAGGCTAGACCCAATATTGCATTGGCCTAATGACAATGAAATCGATATCAAATTCAAGCTCTGAATTTCCAAGCATTGGCTATTGATAAACAATGACGATAAAATTGATGTCAAATTCAGGCTTTGAAATTTCAAGCATTGATTATTGACAAATAACCACAATGAAATCAATGTCAAATTTAGGCACTAAATTTCCACGCATCATGGTTAAATTAATGTTAAATTAAGGCATTGAATGCTTTCAACCCATGCTACTTGTTGACAATGAATGCTTTCAACCTAAGGTGCATGTAGACATCAATTTCATTATTATTGGGATGTTTCTTTGTCAATAACTATGCTTGGAAATTTTCAATGCAAAATGAAGGAGAAATGGACAACTTTTTAAAATTTTTCATATAATGTGGTATATATGATATGTTTTTGGGTACATGAGAATCTTGGACTATGGAAAAGCAAGGCTCCTTTGTTTTTAGCATGCCCCAATTAGGGATGGGTTTAGTTATAAATTTTTCCCCATTAGTTATGCTCAACTTACTATTTCATTCCTTTATTTTTCTAGTTACTTACTGTATTTTTCTGGCATGCTCCCCCTCTCCCTACCTCGCTCTCTTTCCTCTCTCCCCCTCCCCCTGTCTCCCGCATCTTTTGTGATGCATCTTCTTACCAAGCTTTTGGGTAGCCCTTTATGAATCACTGAAGTCAAGAAGATAAATTACGAAGCACGGCATTGAATGTTCGCCAGTGAGAACGGGATATATAAAGGCTAGACCCAATATTGCATTGGCCTAATGACAATGAAATCAATATCAAATTCAAGGTCTAAATTTCCAAGCATTGGCTATTGATAAACAATGACAATAAAATTGATGTCAAATTCAGGCTTTGAAATTTCAAGCATTGATTATTGACAAATAACCACAATGAAATCAATGTCAAATTTAGGCACTAAATTTCCACGCATCATGGTTTAATTAATGTTAAATTAAGGCATTGAATGATTTCAACCCATGCTACTTGTTGACAATGAATGCTTTCAACCTAAGGTGCATGTAGACATCAATTTCATTATTATTGGGATGTTTCTTTGTCAATAACTATCGCTTGGAAATTTTCAATGCAAAATGAAGGAGAAATGGACAACTTTTTAAAATTTTTCATATAATGTGGTATATATGATATGTTTTTGGGTACATGAAAATCTTGGACTATGGAAAAGCAAGGCTCCTTTGTTTTTAGCATGCCCCAATTAGGGATGGGTTTAGTTATAATTTTTTCCCCATTAGTTATGCTCAACTTACTATTTCATTCCTTTATTTTTCTAGTTACTTAGTGTATTTTTCTGGCATGCTCCCCCTCTCCCTACCTCGCTCTCTTTCCTCTCTCCCCCTCCCCCTGTCTCCCGCATCTTTTGTGATGCATCTTCTTACCAAGCTTTCGGGCAGCCCTTTATGAATCACTGAAGTCAAGAAGATAAATTACGGAGCACGGCATTGAATGTTCGCCAGCGAGAACGGGATATATATATATACACACACACAGACACACACATATGAAAGTGTATTCCCATGTCCCTTGTTCTTTGCTCATATCTTTTCTTAGAGATGGACATGTTTATAAATTTAGCTCGCAATCTTGCTGGTTCGGTACAACAGATTATCATCTGGAGTTATCTTCGCAACTGATGACTGCTGCTAGCTGGTTAGTCTTTGCATTTGCTATTTGTCACATTTGTTGGACAAAAGGGTTAGAGATTTGCTCAGCTGGCTCTTGACTAGACTCTTCTTTTTGCGGCAAGTAGATTGCGGGTGCTCTTCATAGATCAGATCGTCATCAGCAGAAGAGATTGCGCCAAATCTCTGCTTCCAAGATTGTTGGCACTGGTACACATGGATCAGCTTCACAAGAATATCTTGTCGCCCGTTGTGCTTATCCCTGCAACCCTCGTAGCTGCCGGCGCTTTGCTAATCTTCCTCCTGCGATCTTCTCGCTCTTCGACGCTGCCGCCAAGTCCCCCAGGGTGGCCTCTAATCGGACATATGTTTCTTCTGCGAGATATCATGCTAACAGGTAAACCCGTTGACAATTTACGCCGCATGTATGGCCCTATCATGACCTTCCGCCTCGGGCCATTTTACTACATCTTCATAACCGGGGCAGATGTTGCCCACGAAGCCCTGGTACGGAAGGGCTCCTTGTTTGCCTCTCGGCCACTAGCCTTGTTCTCTCGCAACTTTCGTACAATCGGCACAGCCCCCTATGGCCTCTACTGGAGGAACATGCGCAGAAACTTGGTCAACGAATTGCTGAACTCAGGAAAGGTGAAAGTTTTCCAACCCGCCAGGAACCGTATCATTGACACTCTGCTCAGCCGCCTCAGAGCAGAGGCACATCGATGCGGCGGTATCGTTGCAGTCTATTCCAACTGCAGAAAGTCCATGTTCGAGCTTCTCTTAGTGATTGGTTTGGGCGTATACTTCAACTATGATGAGAACCAGGACGTTCGAGAATTGGATGTACTAATCACGCTAATGTTGACAGAACTCACGGAGTTACTGGCCGATACCTTTCCCTTCCTGAGCTTTCTAGACTGGAGGAGAACGCAAAGGAAGAAGAAGATTTGGATCAGGCAAATCAAGACCTTCGCCAATTTGATGCACCACAGGCAGAAAGCTGAAGAAGTAGGGGAATTAATACCCGGCAACTACGTGGAAACTCTAGAGAAATTGCAGGGGGAAGGGAAATTAAAACTCTCTGCAGACGATCAGATCCTGGCGCTGTGTGCAGAGCTGCTGGTAGGAGGGACGGACACGACGGTCAGCTGCTTAGAATGGACCATGGCGCATGTGGTGATGAACCCGGGAATTCAAGCGAAGCTACATGAAGAGATCGAGACAGTGGTTGGAAAGGGCAAAGCAGTGGAGGAAGAGGACGTGAGGAGGATGCCGTATTTACAAGCAGTGATCAAGGAGTCGCTAAGGATACATCCACCGGGGCATACGCTATTACCACACAGCGTGACAGAGGCGTGCCAGCTGGGAGGCTACGAGATACCTGCGGGGGCAGTGGTGGACTGTCATTTGCCGTCGATATCGAGGAGCGAGGAGATATGGAAAGAGGCAAGGGCGTTCAAGCCAGAGAGGTTCATGGAGGGAGGAATGGAGGTGGACCTGACGGGGACGAGGGAGGTGACCATGATACCTTTCGGTGCAGGAAGAAGGATGTGCCCAGGGGCAAGCATGGCTTTGACGCATGTTGGTCTCTTTGTGGGTCGCCTTGTGCAGGCCTTCCAGTGGGGTCCTTGTAGTGGAGCTCCCCTTGAGGTGGACTTGACTGAGAAGATGGGCTTCACTACCGTCATGAAAACCCCCCTCCGAGTTCCCGTTCTTCCTAGATGCTAGTACATATATAGTTATATGGCCGCGTCGCCTAGGAGCCATTTTGTATAGCATGCATGCAACTCTACATCCCACGTACATCATGAGACTTCCCAACCAATGAAGATATCAAAGCTCTCTAATTTTAGTTGATATCACTCTACCTTGTTTCCCTAGTGTCGTATGAGCTTAAGACCGTACACATGGCCTGGTGAAAGCTCTCTAGTTTTAGTTGATACCACTCTACTTTGTTTCCTCTAGTATAGTATGAGCTTAAGAACGTCCACATGGCCTTGGTGAAAGCTCTCTAGTTTTAGTCGATACCACTCTCTTTGTTTCCTTCTTACAATATGTACACTCCTTTCAAATATGAAGTTACCCTTTTTTTAGAAAAAATAAAATAAAGATATCCAAGCATGTGACTCATCTATGCATAATGGAGAATCTCTCAATACAATTACCAACTCATTATCACTAGTCTAAATGTAGTCATTTGTCCAAGTATCCTACTCTCCCCTACCTTTCAGCTCTCATTTTACTATGACATGGAAGGCACTTATAAATTACTTGGCACTTTGAGTGCACCCTTGACATAGTGCAATGCCCTTGTAGGTTGTTATGTACATGGCTAGCTCTTGTAGTTGACTCAGTAGAACATGTAACTCTAGGAAAACCGGCCCATCAACATCTTCATATCATAGTTCATCTTCAAGTATTTGCAGTGCCATGAATGCTCAAGCCATGGAGAGTCATGCAGTTTTATACACACAAGCCCACTAAGGTCCTTGATTGGAGATTAAAGCTTATAATTTCTTAAGTAGCCATAAGGGTTCAGCATAATTACATGAAATTACAATATACTTGTCAATTCTAGATTAGAGTGCCAATGCAATGATGTGGCTAGAGGGCTCACTAGCCACTACCCCAAGGGATTTATATGGCTAACATGGCAGGCATAGTCATTCCTTTTGTGTAGCAGGTGTGAGGTATGCCTTACAAGTACACTTGTCACCAGGGTTAGGCTTACTTTAATATCCTTGCCATAGCCTTTACCTCTGTATCTTTATTCAACATGTGATGGAGTCGAAGCTCAACAGTTTCATATGAGGGTCTTCAAGATCAATGTCTCTTCTATCGTAGAAAAGAGCAGTTTACTCGGGGGGGGTCACTCATCTTATGGAACCCTATCATGTGAGTTCAAAGAAGGATAATTTTAATTTTAAAAATTTACAGAATTTAACTTACATAAGGGATTATTTAAAATGATTTTAGAAAAAATTTACAAATCTGTATAGAAAAGGGGTACATTTTATTAATGAAAAATATACGGATAAGGGATTTTACAAATAAGCCTTGAATGCACGTGATATAGAGAGTGTATACATAATGACCCCCCCAAGGCATTTTATTAGAGCTTGCTCGAGAAAACGCCCTCACGTTAGACGTGGCACATGTGCACCTCTTTCTCCCTAGTATCCTAAGCCTTTAGCTGCTCTTGAGGCTACAGTCCCCTCCGAGCATCCAGCTCCTCCCGAGCCTCCACCTTGCTTAGAGTGTCATGATGACCAAGAGGACCAAGAGCAATGTCCGAGTGTGAGATGAATAAGGTCAACTAGTACAAGAGGGTGGGGGCCAAGAGGACCAAGGGCTTATCTTGATGGAAAAGAGAAAGAGATCGACCAACCACCACAACGAATGGTAGCAATAGGGACTAAGGCTAGCAGGATCGAGGGCGAGGAGGGGATGGGGAGTGTAGCATGACTAAGAAAGAGAGAGTTGTAAATATATTTTTTCATTATTTTTGTGCTTGTGTGATTGCGTGTGTGTGAATGTAGGCTTCAAAAAAATCTAGAATTTTAAAAAGGAAAGAAAAGGTGGAGCTTGCCTAATGGGTTAACATTACTTATGCAAGTGTACATGGGGCCAAGGACGCCTAATTAATGAGGGGTTATGTGGCATCAGAGTGGCATTATGCATGTGACTCCAAAGGGCTTTTGGAGGAGACATGTACGTAGTGATGGTTTTGGTCGTGATTACTAGAAACATAAGAAAGGTTGTTTGGGCATGGCAATGGATGTGAAATAGTGAAAGTAGGTCGTGTTTTTAGAAACACCTCGACTTGAGTGAGAACTCTCTTCATGCCCATTGAGAACTATATCATTCTCTGAATCTCTAGTTGTAGAGTGGACTTTGGGGTGGCTAGGAGGAACTCCCTAGGATCTCTATGGGTTACTAGAAGGTTGAACTTGACGTTGTAAGTACCTATAACTATGATGGAAGGATCTTCCTTTGCAAAAAAAATCTTTGGCTAGTTGTGGCCATTTGAATGAGTTGATTTTTTTAGAAGAATACTCTTTGGAACTTTGCATCAAGGACCAAAGTTAAGTGTAAAAATATGATGCTCTTTTTGTTTATATCTCGATGTATACATAGACTCTAGTGATTCTCTATATAAAATTATTGTTCTAAGATCTTATGGACTTCAAAAACCCTGTCTAGCATTTTATGTAATTATAATTGAATATTGAGTTTTGGATTCATGGGTAGAGATGAATGTGTAGCCAAGATGAACATAGTATCTAGAAATGTATTCGCTTTGAGTGTATGAATGGTACATCGTTTGAGTGCCAGCTCCTCTTACCTTTTTTTGTTAATGCCAATACGGAAGAAAGCATTAGACAAGTGACTGAGCTCTAAGAGGAACTGTGAGAATCACCTAGAATAAGCTCTTCTTTTATTTCCTGATCATGATATATGGCTTGCACTATGTGAATTATGGATTCTAGACTACAGTTCTATGTATTGATCCATACCTTACATGCCAAAAGTCACTGCTAAAAATGAGTCCTTGAAGGTCAATCGATGTTTGGAATTCACCTCACTATTTTCACATCCCTCTTATTCTTGAGCAATCAATCAATTGTAGGGAAGAATTGTAAACTGAGCATTTCTACAAATGTGAATCATTATGTAGGAGACCTATTCACTCACATGATCATCCTAGGAACTTGACCAATGGACACATGGCTCTATTCCTAATAAATAATAGAAAAGAAATGAATGCATTATAATAAAGTCTAAAGTGATCTATAATGATTGATGTTGTGAATTTTTTGTCTTCCAATTGTGAAATTATGTGAGTCTTTATTGCTCTTATTCATCTCTATACCATCCTCCCTACTTGAATGACAACATATTCCATAAAGACTTGGTAGTTTACTCGTTTGGGTAATAATTTGCTTGATCCACTTGATGGGAATATTGATTTTTCTAAAGAAAGGAGTCAGATAATAGGAATATATGCACTGATTCAATCTCTTGTTCGGAGGACTCTTTCATCTAGATTATTTTCTTAAGGGTGCTTGAGTGAAACATTGGGTAAGTGTTAGTGTTCTAATGGTCCTTGCTTGAAGCTTAACAATAGGTTTTCCCTTTCATTTTCAAGTCATAGAAAGGGCATGTTACACATGATATCAAAGCGAGGTTAAATAGGATAGGAGAAAAGAATAAGGGAGAGGACCATTGAGAAGATTTGTTTAATAAATATAGTTGAATCTCATGTCATGATTTGCAGAAGATGGAACCAGAGTCTAGCACACAATGGTAGGGGGAAAGGGTTAGTAAGTGTTTCAACCTAAGTGAAGGTTAGGTGTCCATAGAGTCTATGTAAAGACTCCTAGAGGAATCATGTTAAGAGCTGCCTTAGAGATCATGCGAGATGCACAGAGAAAAGGGTGTGTCAGTAGTGAGTATACTCTTGAGAGTAATGAAACTCATGATAGTAAATATTTAGAAATGATGTTGAAAGGGTTTAATGTCCTTGATTTTGATGAAAAGAAGGGGAGTGGCGAGGACATTGAGGCTTGGGTAGAACATTTGGAGGACTATTTTGTGATCGCTCAACCCAGATATGATTAAAATTGAAGATTGCAAGGATATATTTTGAGTCAAAATTGTAAGAAAGTTTTAACTATGATAGCACTACGAGGTGCTCATATTGTCCCAAGCATATAAGGCACCAGGTCAAAAGTGTAAAAATTGCTAACAAGGGTAAAAAGTGACACCAGGTCTTGCCACAGCGGTGGTGTTGACAATTACTAAAAGTGTTTAAAGAAGTGTCAAAAAGACAAAGTGCTAGCATCTTTGGATGTAATTAATCTATTTTGTTAAATATTTGCTTCAAATGCTGTTCAAATGTAATCTATTTTGTTTCAATTTCGATGTAATACTATCATCACAAAAATTATCGAATGTAATTTCTTTTGTTTCAATTTTAATGTAGTACCATTATCGCCAAAACTATTGTTGATGTTACTTCAATAGTGAAATTGGCTCTAAAAATCAAAAATGGCATATTTTTTCCCTCATTTACATTTTACTAGAACCATAGGGATTGTTGCACAAAAAACTGTTGTTATTGTAGTGAAAATGGTTCACAAATGCCCTCATTTAGGATTTACTGCAACAGTTACTGGTGCAATTGTTGTACAAGCAATTGTTGCAGAAGGAACTAAAAGCTCTAAAATAGGACTACATTTTCCTTAGCTTGGAACTAAAACGTAGTGGTTGCAAGGAAACTTCAAAATAGGAGTATATTTTCCTTGGTCTAGAACTATAATAACTCCAAAACAAGCGCGGTAGTTTAGAACTATAAATAACTCCAATAATTAGGATTTACTGCAATAGTTACTGGTGCAATTGTTGTACAAGCAATTGTTGCAGAAGGAACTAAATAGCTCTAAAATAGGACTACATTTTCCTTAGCTTGGAACTAAAACGTGGTGGTTGCAAGGAAACTTCAAAATAGGAGTATATTTTCCTTGGTCTAGAACTATAATAACTCCAAAACAAGCGCCGTAGTTTAGAACTATAAATAACTCTAATAACCAGTGCGATGGTTGTGAGGAAACTATCATAAATTGCAAATGTTTACATTTTTCTTAGCTTGGAACTAAAATAGATCCAAGAAAGTGTGCAGTGGTTGAGAAATTGTTGCACAAGGAGTAATATGACTAAAATATCTCCAAAATAAGACTTTGGGGGATGCACTACTAAGAAACCCTATGTATCATGTGCATTCAATAGGTATTTAAAAAACCCCTCAACTAAAATTTTCCCCGCAATAAAAACACTCCTCTTTACTTATGAACTAATTAATGATTTTTTTCTAAAGTTGAATTAAAAAACCCCTCCTGTTATTGTAATCCTGTTAAATAAGTTGAATTAAAATACCCCTGGACCTTTTGAATACACGTGGTACATTAAAATTTTATAAGCTGGTGAACCCCCGATAATAAGACTACTTTCCTTGGTTTAGAACTAAAATAGCTCCAACATCCAGCACGGTGGTTTCTTGAGGGTGCTACTAAGAAACTGTCAGTATCATGTGCATTCAAGGGGTATTTAAAAAACCCCTCAAGTAAAATTTTTTCCCCAATAAAACTACCCCTCTTTCCTTATGAACTAATAGATTTTTCTAAAAATTTGAATTAAAAAGCCCCTCCTGTTATTGTAATCTTGTTAAAATTTTTTGAAAAGTTTGATCAAAATATGCCTCCTTTTGAATGCACATGATACACTAAAAGTTTTGGAGGTGAACCTCCTGAGGGTGGTTGCAGATATGGACCTTGAGGTGTCCCCTTTAGAGATTGGCATGCCACGCTAGTCTTCATGCCAACGTGGTGGTCTCTCCATGCCAACATCATTGCTTGAACCAGCACGGTGGTTAGCACAACAAAAGATTTCTGTTGCGCAGCGATAGATGGCAAATTTGTGCAATGACAGGTGGCAAGGCAAAAGTTTTATGTTGTAGTCAGGCCAACGTGGTTGTGCTCAAACTAGCATGGTGGTCAACACAACAAAAGATTGTGTCGCGTAGTGACAGCTGGTGAAGCTGCACAATGACCGATGGCAAGGAAAAAGTTGTGTGATGTAGTCAGGCCATAGGCAGAGCAATAGTCTCTATACTCATGAGTAAATGCATATAGTGCCATGTTGGCAAGCTTTGCATTGTTCACAATGATAAGATTGTGTCTCATTATTACACCAGTGCGGCAATCATGATGTTGGAAAAACTTTTGGCAAGAGCATGGGTCCATGCAAAATTCAAAATCTCACCCACCAATGCATCGTGTTGTGGCCCCAAAATGGTCCCAAAAATAGTTCCATGATTGGCTACACCAAGAAAATGTTGACCCTATATCCAAGGTGAACATAGTATTTAAAAATGTACTCGCTTTGAGTGTATGAATTGTACGTCGTTTGAGTCCCAGCTCCTGTTACAGTTTGTTGTTAATGCCAATACTGAAGAAAGCATTAGACAAGTGACTGAGCTTTGAGAAGAACTGTGAGAATCCCCTAGAATAAGCTCCTCTTATTTTTAGATCATGATATATGGCTTGCACTTGTGAATTATGGCTTCTAGACTAAACTCTACGTATTGGTCCATACCTTACATGCCAAAAGTCACAGCTAAAAATGGTTCCTTGAAGGTCAATCGATGTTTGAAATTCACCTCACTATTTTCACATCCCTCTGATTCTTGAGCAATCGTTATTGAAGTTTTTGGTTACACACACGTATAAAAAATGGTTTTCTCTCTACTAGGGTTGTTGATAGCTATATTTGTTTCTTGTTAGAAAAAGTAGAGATTAGTTGTCGGGAAGAATTATTTATAAGGAGTAGATCCATGTGTCCATTAGTCAAGTCCCTAAGATGATCATGTGAGTCAATAGGTCTTCTAGATAATAATTCACATTTGTAGAAATGCTCAGTTTATAATAATAAAGAAATGAATGCATTACAATAAGGTTTAAAGTGATCTATAATGATAGAGGTTGTGAATTTTTTGTCTTCCAATGGTGAAAGTATGTGAATCTTGATTGCTCCTATTCATCTCTATACCATCCTCCCTCCTTTAATGACAACATATTCCATAAAGACTTGGTAGTCTACTTGTTTGGGTTAAGGAATAATTTGCTTGATCCACTTGATGGGAATATTGATTTTTTTAAGGAAAGGAGTTAGATAATAGGAATATATGCACTAAATTCAATCTCTTTTTTGGGGAACTCTTTTACCCAGATTATTTTCTTGAGGGTGCTTGAGTGAAACATTGGGTAGATGTTAGTGTTCTAATAGTCCCTTGCTTGAAGCTTAGCGATAGGTTTTCCCTTTTATTTTCAAGTCATAGCAAGGGCATGTTACACATGGTATCATAGCGGGGTGAAATAGGCTAGGAGAAAAGAATAAGAGAGAGAACCATTGAGAAGATTTTTTGAATGGATATAGTTGAATCTCATGTCATGATTTGTGGAAGATGGAACCGAAGTCTAGCACACTCGGTGGTAGGGGAAAGGGTTAATAAGTGTTTGTCAACTAGAGTGGAGGTTAGGTGTCCATTGAGTCTATATAAAGACTCCTAGCGGAATCATGTTAAGAGCTTCCTTAGAGATCAAGTGAGATGCATATAGAAGAGGGAGTTTCAGTAGTGAGAATACTCTTGAGGGTACTGAAACTCATGATAGTGAATATTTAGAAAGGATGTGATTTTGAGGAAAAGAAGGTGAATGGTGAGGACATTGAGGCTTGGATTGAACATTTGAAGGGCTATTTTGTGATCGCTCAACCCAATGGGGATTAAAATCGAAGATTGCAAGGATGCATTTAGTGGGGCCAACAAACTATTCGTGCAAAAGTCTTTGTGTATCCAAATCCCTTAAAGCAAGTGAGGTCTCTCAGGATCAAATAAAGGAATGGTTACTGGAATAGTATAGGCCTCTAGAGGAGTGCATCAAAAAGATGAATGATTTTTTAAATCTACAACAAAAAATATTAAGTGTGGAGGAATACTATCCTCACTTCATATAATGACAGCTGTATGTTGCAAAATTAACCGAAGAGGAAAAGTTTGTCACATTCTATGAGGAAATATTAATCAAATCAAATTTCTCGTGAAGAGAAATAGACAAGTTAGCCTTTATGATGCTATGGAAAGAGCAAGAGCCAAAAACATGAGCAAATGAGAAAAGAACAAGAGCGCCATATTTTAGCCAAAAGCAAATATTTGAAAGAACAAAGTTCTCATAGACCTGCCTTTATGATGCTCTTGCATAATATCTACGGAGATAGTTAAAGCAAGCCTCAGGCCCTCCATGCATAGGGTCCATCATTGCAAGCAACCTGTTAGCAAACTCATTTGCCTCAATTCCTCCATGCATAGGGTCCATCATTGCAAGAAACCTATCAACAAACTCATTTGTAAAGTGTCTCTGGTACAATTCCACCTCTAGATGAAGTCTGATAAGGAAATGTGGGAGCCAAATTGGTCACCATAAGGAAAGTATGATTTTAGCATAAAAGAATGTATGATTGGAGGATCTTTATTCACCCTTTACCATAAAAGGGTGTTGGTACTCTAAAAGGTCATAGCCACCCACATTATTTTTGCTTTTTTATAAAGGACAAAAAACCAACAATTCAACCTAAAGATCATTCTAGTCTCCTAACTTCAATTTTGAGCAAGGAAATGCACCCAAAATGGGCAGAGTCCATTAATAAATATCAATGCAAAATAGATGGCTTACAATCTTTTATTATGTACACAAAGGAAATGATGGTGAAATATTATTCTTGTTATTAATGCAATCAATTCGTAATTGAAAAGGCACACGAATCGATAGAATACCTTGAGAAAATGTTTCAAAATGACATTAAGGAAGAATGCAATTTGTTTTGGATAGATGTTGGTAACAACTTGTGCCCAACTCCAGACTTTGAAAATGAACTTGTATGTCCATTTTGTATACTATCTACAAAAGGAAAGAGTTCATGCTAGAAGTAGATATAGAAGTCCATTCTTTTGTTGCCATTCGGCCATCAGATGATGAATATGAGAATGTGAAGTTCTAGGCTATAAAGTATTGGATATGAGTAGGGATGATCATGGAGAGCAATTTGCTATGATCCAAACATTGTATTCAAAATTTTTGGACTTGTCTAAAGTCCAATTCTAGAACTTAACTAAATACAAGTTCAAATTTTTTGAATATCATACTCCCATGGTTTTTCCCCAACATATTTCAAAACAAATATTCCGATAGCTCTTGCATATATTAATTTTGATCTTAGAAACAAGATTTCTCTTTGAGAGGCGGTGTACATATACACCTTCTTGGTATTGATATTCGCCATTAAAACATTTACACACCCACTTGCATAGAATAATTTTGATCCTTAGACACATAAAAATTAAAATATTAAACTAAAATAATTAAGCTAAAATATATTTCCCATTGAAATATTAAAATAAAATAATCGATATTTTCTTTTTTAAATAAATATTAAACTTAAGTATTTAAGCTAAAATATTCACATTGAAAAATTAAAATAAATTACATTGCCACCATTACCACATTACGAAATTAAAAGAACAAATTATTTAAAAATATATTAAAAAATAATAAAATAAAAATTTAAACATGGACATCACATTGGTCTTGGTGCTCATAATAAAAGTGTTAAATAAATTATTTAAAAAATTCATACACATCATTAAAACAAATTGTTAAAAAAGTATTCATACACATCGTTGAGAATGCAAAAAGACTTCTTTATTTCAAAATAGGATTTACATATAGGAAAGACACTCTAATTCACATTATTTCCTTCTTCACACTTCTCAAGCTCCTCTTTCCTTAGACATTCAACTTCCTCTTTTGATTCTGTGGCACTATAGCTTACATCCAACAAGTCCTCGTATATTTTGTTAAATTTATATATGCATACATCAACTCCACACAAATAGGCATCTTAGCTTGAAGCTCCTTTATTGGTGTTGCATCTTTATCCCATGATTTTATCCATTGTGAGGCCCAGTTCTTATCAACCATTTTTCCTAGCACATGTGGTTTTTGCTTGCCCACTTGATACTTTTGATCCACCAACTCTTCATCTGATTGAAGCAAAAACTTTAATGCTCCATATGTATCTTTAGCCTTTACTTCCTGGTTGACTATTTCTTTAAGGCTTCCTTGCTTGTTCTTCTTACCAAAAAAACATTCTCCATTTAGTAACTTCTGGCAAACCACCTTTACTATTTTTTCAGAATTATATCTCAATGGCCTCCACCAAATAATTGACATAACCTTTATAACTTTTTGCTTCTTGTTTACCTCGTGTTTAGCTGACTCAAAGGATATCGTACCAGATTTGAATGCAATACATACATCCACAATACATTGAAAGATTGTTTCAAGGTGAAATACGATGTACATGTAATCCCTGTATTTATTGACAACTCTTGTAACTTCTAGAAGACTTGGCTGAACATCATTTACAATAGATGTCAAGCACCTATAAAATTGTGCCTGCTTTCCTAAGTACTCTATAGTGGGCCTCTTACCCTTTGAGGGTAGTGGCTTCCCGCACCCAACCCATAACTCCATTAGGGGAGGTTTGAGGTCTCAAAAGGGCCTCATAAGGAATAGTTTAAGGAAGAGATTAAGTTAAGCAAAAGTGCCCTACTATGGTAACCCAAGGGTATAAGGGACTCTTGGCATTTACTAAGCTCACATGGGTCATCTTGGCCCTTGGATGGAGGATGGATCAAGGGCCTAGGATTCCTTGGATGGGGCCAAGGTTGACTTTAGTGGCCTCCAAATCTAACAAGGGGAAGGCCTAATAAAGAGGGATAATGTGCTTCATTGTAGGCCATTAGATCTATTCAACATCTATGGTGGAGATGGAGATGCTTCATGAAGGGCTAGGATTGAGCAGCTCCATGGAGGCTTGGAGATCACAAGATCAAGATGGATGGACCGGATTGAAGTGCCATATTGGATGCCCCAGATTGAAGTGCCTCTTTCTCTCACCTCCTCCCTTGGATCCATGCTTGATCTATGGCCCATATTGAAGAGCCTTTTGCATCTGTCCCCTCCCTTGGATCCATCCCTTGATCTATGGCTTAGATTGAAGTGCTTTTTTCTCTCATCCTCTCCCTTGGATCCACCCCTTGATCTTTGGCCTAGATTGAAGAACACTTTCCTCTCATCCCCTCCCTTGGATCTACCCCTTGATCTAATGGCTGGGATGTTGGGGTGTAAAGGCCCTATGTAACATTTATAGTTTGTATACAATGTGAAACTGGTTCGTTGAACCGGTTCCACCCTAACACATGAATAAAACTCATGGGTTGTTGTGTGGCCATCATCCATTCTTCACATCCACACATTGTTGACTCTCGTCTCCTATTCTCTCTCACTCTCCACTCACTCCATCAACTGGTATCAGAGCCATGCTATAACTCCTCCTGCCTCTTCAGCTCCATCTAAAAAACCTATCGTTGCTAGATTGCATTGGCCTTCCTTTGAGCACTTGTTGTAGTAGATGTTCCTCCTCGGTCGGCTTCATCACCTCCAACCTCTCGCCATGTGATTGAAGTGGCCTCTCATTACGAGATTGTAGCATCCCCTACTGTAACTCCTGCATCAATGGCCTTCTAAGCTCGAATCTCTCGCTGCGAGATTGCAACGGCCTCTCGCTTTGGGATTGCAGCAAGCCTTGTTGGAGCTGTTCCACCAAGGGCTGTTTGAACTCAAACCTCTCGCTGTGAGATTGTAGCGGCCTCTTGCTACGTGTTTGCAACAGCTCTTGATGCAGCTCCTCCACCGAAGCTTGCTTCATCTTGAACCACTCGCTACGAGGTTGCAAAGGCATTACGCATCTTTGCTGAACGAGAGGTATCACTCTGCTCATGGTAGACCCACCAGTTACCTTGCTCATAACTAGGGCCTCCTTTGAGAGCATCTGAGACTCAGGGCCCAACATTGAATGGCTCCTTTGATGCTGCACCGTCGGCCTTAGAGAAGAGGCACGGCTACCCATCGTTGTAGTGGACTGTTGGTTATACATGTATCTCCCATGGCTTTGACCAGCTTCGAAGCTCAAATCTCCCGCGATGCAACAAGCAAAAGATGAAGGGTGAAATTGCCCCACAGGGCTGCCATCTCTGGACAGCCGATTCCTATCTTTGACATTCATTATCTTTATCTTTGATCTTCCACTAAAGTGGTGGGTCGACGATAGCCGCAAAGACTGGTGGATTTAAGGATAGCAGTTTTGAGTCCTTTCTTCTCTCCTGGAGAGGACAAAACAGAGGAATTGCTCCTCTCGAGCTGGTCGTTGACCTCATAGTCAAATAGCAGAGGGGCTTGAGAAGACGGAGGTGTTATTGTGCATTGGACAAACTGCAGTAGGAAGTATTGGGCACTTTGGCAGTGAAATTGCGTGACCTTCATCACATAACACTGTGATTGCACCAGTGGGTATGCTATTGATGCATTGAGAGCACTTTCGATGCCTATTGTGCTTGGATAGCACTTGCTGTTCAAAGGGCTTTTGTGGTTTGGATGCATATGCATTTAAGAGGAAGCTATTGGATGCCGTACATGCCTCACATGTTCAGAAATTGAGCTCTAATCAAGGGGCTTTTGAAGACAGAGTTGTTATTGTGCATTAGACAAACTGCAGCAGGAAGCACATGCCACAAATCCTCATCAAAAGTGTTCAAATCAAGGGCCTTTTGCCTATTTGCAGTTCTGAATTGTTTGCCACAGTAATTCACTGTTTCGGGATAGTTTCGGGACTGTTTGAGTCTCGTTTCGTCCTCGAATACTCATTTTTTGGTGTTGTACCGTCATTTACTGTCTTTGGACAGTTTTGGTGGAGCTTTCCTACTGCTGTACCGCATTTTTGAGTGCTATAATTGTCATTAAAGCTTGCTGTACAATTTCTGTAGTAAGTGGGAGGTATTATTTATCTGGGAGTGTTTCCACGCTTTGGAGATACTTTGCTGAGCACTTCTAAGTGCTTGCAGGGAGTCACACACTTTATATCCAGGTTCTATTTGTTGATATGGCTTCATCAGGAGAGAGCTCATCTTTGCTCCACATCCGGAAGCTTGAGGGTGCTAAGAATTACGACATCTGGAGGACCCAGGTGTACAATGTTTTGTTGCAGAAGTGTCAGCATCTCCTTATAAGGGAAAAGGGTGTCAAGCCCTCCACCATTAGTGATGAGCAGTGGCTCAACATAGATGACTTATGCATTCCACACTCATGCTATCAGTTGTGGATTCTCTTCTTCCTGGGATATGGGATATGCCCAATGCATGGGCAATGTGGCAGTAGTTAGAGAACACTTACTCTCAAAAGAGTGCCACAGGCAAGGTTTATTGGCTCAAGAAGATTACAAGTCTCGAGATGAAACAGGGAACATCAGTCAATGCACACATAAATGAGTTTAAAAGCATATTCATCCAAGTGCTTACACAAGGGCTGAAACTAGATGAGGAGGTACAAGCTGTAATTCTCTTAGGTTCATTGCCAGAATCTTGGGACACTTTCAGGACAGCCACAAGCAACTCCAATCCTCTCTTAAATGTGGCAAATGTGGAGGGTGCCATCCTACAAGAAGATATGAATCGAAAGAACAACTCAAGTGGGAAAGGGAATGCATTGCAAGCACGTGGCCGAACCAAGAATAGAGGCAAGAGTCAGGACAGAAATGGTAGGAGCAAGTCCTGCTCCAAAAAGGATATTGAATGCGATCATTGTGGCAAAAAGGGACATCTTAAAAAGCAATGTTGGAAGTTGAAAGCAGAAAAGAAAGAGGGCAAGCAAAAGGCAGATGCAAGTGATGATTCGAAGACCATTATGCCTCATTCTAAGAAGTCTTCTGTCAAGATAGAGGAGCTGAATTATGTTTCTGATGGCAACCATTGCTCTTCAGATCTTCTTTTTACCTCTACTATCAGTGCACACTCTCTACATGTGGGTGTCTCTTAGATCTTAACACATGGCTGATTGATTCAGGGGCTTCTTTCCATGTTACTCCTTTCAAGAACAGCTTCAGCAAGTACCGTGTTCGGAAGCCTCAATATGTGTATTTGGGAGATAATCATGCATGTCTCATAGAGGGAATGGGTGACGTGAAATTGCAGCTCTATGATGGTTCAGCTTTCATGCTTCATGATGTACGCTACGTCCCTGAACTTAAGAAGAATCTCATTAGTACAGGACAGCTTGATGATATGGGATATCACACCACTTTTGGTGCTCAGAAGTGGAAGATAGTGAAGGGCTCCATGGTTGTTGCTAGGGGTCCTAAGATGGACACTCTCTATCCATTAGTTGCTAGAAAAATTGTTGTATCTGGTGATGCTTCTATTGCCGAGCTACCAAAGGTTTCATTGTGGCATAGCCGACTTGGACACATGAGTGTCAGAGGAATGGAAGAGTTGTCCCGTCTTGGTTATATCCCGTCTCTTAAATTTTCAGAATTGAAAAATTGTGAGCATTGCATTTATGGTAAACAGAATATGTGTCCTCATAAGAGGGGTTTGGGTAAGAAAAGCTCACAGTTAGAGCTTGTGCATACAGACACATGTGAAATGCCGAATCTATCACTTGGGGGGGCAAAGTATTTTGTTATATTCATTGATGATGCCACACGTAAAGTGTGGGCCAATCCTCTTCGTTCGAGGAGTGATACCTTCATGAAATTTAAGAAGTGGCTTGCCTTGGTTGAGAACCAAATGGGTAAGACACTCAAATGCCTGCATTCTGACAATGGAGGGGAGTATGTATCGAAGGAGTTTGATGCATTTTGTGACTCCAAGGGTATTAAAAGAGAGATCACTACTCCTTATAACCCACCTCAAAATGGAACTGCAGAGCGTATGAATCGAACCATTCAGAAGAAGGTTCGGTCAATGTTGTCACATGTTGCACTATCCCATGGATTTTGGGCAGAGGCCATGCAAATGGCCATTCACCTCATCAACAGATCACCTAATAAGATGCTGGATAATAAGGTGCCAGAAGAGATATGGAGTGGAAAGCCTCCTTCTTATAAGCATATGCGAGTCTTTGGTTGCATAGCGTACGTACATATCCGTAAGGATTTGTGCAACAAACTCGAGCCTAAGTCTCATAAGTGTGTGTTCCTAGGATATGGTGATGATGGGGAGATGGGATATAGACTTTGGGATCCCGCACAAAGGAAAGTCATACACAGCAATGATGTGATCTTTGATGAAAATAGCATGCACAAGCAGCCCATGAATGCTCCAGAAGGTAGAAGGGTTGTATATGATGAAGATGCACATCCTGGACAGCAAAACAAGAGGGCTGTACTGCAGCAAGAACAGCCCCAACATCAGCCCAATCATGCTGCAAATGATGTTCTTGATGACCAATAGGAAGAGGGAAACGATTTCCCAAATGTTATGCCACCACTTGAGGAGCTTCCTGACATTATCTTACAACCGTACCTTGAAGGACACATGCCAAATGATGATAATATGCAGGCTAAACAGCCAGCAAAAGGTCAGGAACATAGCGTTCGGAGGTCCACTAGGATCACAAGACCACTTCATAGGTTTGTCCCAGGGGCTGATTATGTGTGCTTACAGATAGTGGTGAACCCTCATGTTTCAAGGAAGCAATGCAGAGGGATGATAAGCTCAAGTGGGAGCTTGCCATGAAGTCAGAGATGGATTCTCTGAAGAAAAATGAAACTTGGGATTTGGTGCCATTGCCTAATGGTAAAAAAGTATTGCCATGCAAATGGGTTTACAGGCTAAAAGAGATACCAAATGCTAGGCCGAGGTATAAAGCCAGACTGGTTGCCAAAGGCTTTAAGCAGGAATATGGCGTTGACTTTGATGAGATCTTTTCTCCTGTGGTTAAGATGACTACCTTAAGGACTGTGTTAGCCTTGGTTGCACATGAAAACATGGCATTGGTTCAGATGGATGTGAAGACTGCTTTTCTTCATGGTGATCTCCATGAGGAGATATACATGCAGCAGCCTGAGGGTTTTGCAGTAAAGGGGAAAGAGGATCTTGTGTGTAAGCTCAAGAAGAGCCTTTATGGTTTGAAACAGGCACCAAGGGAATGGTATCATAAATTTGATGCTTTCATGAAATCCCAAGGCTTCAAGCGAAGTGACACAGATCACTGCTTGTACACCAAGAGGGTATCAGATGGTAGTTTGCTAATTCTCATTTTATATGTGGATGATATGCTTATTGCCGGTAAATCTCTCAAGGAGATGGATGTCTTGAAAAAGGGTTTGCATCAGACCTTTGACATGAAGGATTTGGGACATGCCAGCCACATTTTAGGTATGCGTATCACTCGGGACAGAAATCAGCATTTGCTTTATTTGTCTCAAGAGGAATACATTGGCAAGGTCTAGCATAGGTTTCATATGGAGGGGGGGAAGACTATTTCTACTCCCTTGCCTCCACATTTTAAACTCAGTGCTAAGGATAGCCCACAGAGTGATTCTGAGAGGGCAAAGATGGCCAAGATACCTTATGCTTCAGCTTGCCGTAGTCTCATGTATGCCATGGTTGCTACACGGCCTGACATTGCCTTTGCAGTGGGAGTCATTAGCAGATATATAGCAAACCCTGGGAAGAAACATTGGGATGCAGTGAAAGGTGTCATGAGATACCTGAAGGGTACGAAGGAGATGTGCATTTGCTTTGGTAAGCATGATGCCATTGTTCATGGGTACACAGACTCAGACTATGCAGGTCATCCAGATAACCGGAAGTCTACTACCGGTTATGTTTTCACTTTTACAGGTGGTGCAATTTCATGGATATCTCGTTTACAGGGATGCATTGCCTTGTCTACTACTGAGGCAGAGTATGTTGCAGCTACTGAGGCTTGCAAGGAGGCCTTATGGCTTGCTCGGCTTGTGGCAGATTTGGGATTCCCTAGTGATGTTCCATTCTTGCATTGTGACAGTCAGAGTGCCATCCAGTTGGCATGAAATCCTGTTTTCCATGCAAAGACAAAGCATATTGATGTGAAGTACCACTTTATCCGTGACTCGGTGATTGATGACAAGTTGCTTTAGCTTGTCAAGATTCACATGGATGATAATCCTGCAGATCTTCTGATGAAGAGTTTACATGCTGAGTGGTTTGCACATTGCAGATCACTCATGGGTGTTGGATGAGGCCAATTTCATATTTGTGTTGGTCTTGTATATCATTGTATACTTGCCGTATTTTTTTTTCTCACTCTCCTACGGGCATATTGCCTTTAAGTGGGAGGTTGTTGGGGTGTAAAGGCCCTATGTAACATTTATAGTTTGTATACAATGTGAAACCGGTTCGTTGAACCGGTTCCACCCTAACACATGAATAAAACTCATGGGTTGTGGTGTGCCCATCATCCATTCTTCACACCCACACATTGTTGACTCTCGTCTCCTACTCTCTCTCACTCTCCGCTCACTCCACCATGGGAGTGATCTACCATAAATTTGAATGTGACCCTTGGATTGGAGACTAGATCGATGGCTAGGAGTGAGAACCATGGGTCTAGACCGAGGTCTCCCCACCCATAAATGCACAACATGTCCTTTTGTACACCTCAATGTACCATTGTCCCAGACAAAGGAGCACTCTCATTGGTACACCTCAAATCCCTCTCTAATCCCTTGAAATCAGAAAACAGTAATTGGAGGCCCTTTTGAGACCCCAAATCTCCCCCCATGTCCTGCTTTAAGAAGAACCTCAGAAAGAGTTGACTTTTTCTTCTTTTGAAAAGGTTCATTATTGAGCCTGAGGGATTCCAATATATACTTAGAGTCATCCTTGAATAAACAAATATAAGCGATGACTCTTGCAAACTTCTGCATGTACTCCTCGGATTGTAAGTTTCCTCTTCTGGTCTCCTCAAAATGCAATTTTGCATGCCTCACAGAAGTGTTTCCCATCAATGATATCAAACCTACACCTTCCAAGGAATTTGTTTCTAGATAGCATATACTTCTTTTCATCATCATCCTTGTATCTGCCACTTCGCAAACAATGTTAGTCTATCTGAATTCTTGAAATGTTGTAAAGAAGTCTACACGCGTATGAAAAGACACATCATATAACACAAGATCATCACTTACAAACTTCTTGAATGACATTAGACGTAGTATGATATTACTGGGAGCTGGTATTTTGGCCCACCTTGCATCCCCATATAACTTTCTTGCAAACTTCTCATTCAGTTTTGATTGGTAAACAAAATAGCTTTACTTATGTGCGTTCTTTGCACTGAATACTGTGAGAATCCCCATATATACCCTTCTTCATCATCATCAGAGTGTAGATTAGTGTTTATAAATGTAACTCCAAGTAGTGATTCTGTAATCTTGGCTTCTTGAGCTTCTTCATCCTCATTATCACTGTCATCATCATCCAACCTCTCACCACGTTGTAATTGGGTTACTGTTGGGTTAGCTCTTTTAGGTTGAGGCCTTTTTTCTCCTCTTCGAGGTATGATTGTAGCTTCCACATGAGGGTCAAACTTAGATGGTGTCTTTTTCTTTTCCTTGCTCATTGCAGTGTCTGCACCTGCAATAGAATAGTTGGGACCAAAGGTGAAGGTTGCACAAAACCCTAAGAAGATCAAAGTGTACCACCATCTTCACCATCCTGAATATCTGGTAATGCATCCCATATACCTTAAGAAAACTAAGGCATCACCTCTATATGGATACTTTGTAGAATTTGGCACTTGTCTTAAGAAGTACTTCTTAGAGTTTGTCCTCAACTTTAGTATACCCTAGCCCTTCATGTTATCACATGTGGCTATCATGGAGTCCCATGTGGAATCACATCCAACTTCAAGATAGCTCCAGCACTTCCAATTTCTTGGCTAGAAAATTTGGGACTTGCCACTTTCGCTGAAGTGATAAAAAGGTGTCAGCTCTTTGGCTTCTCCATCATAAACTAGGCATGATCGATGAACTTCTCATGAGCAGGCATGACCATTGCAAAATCTTGAAATTGTAAAACATATTACATATGACACCCTCCTTAACCAAAGAATGAAATCAATTAAAGAACATTGCTAAAAACTCAAATTTAGATTTACAAATTAAGATAAAACTATGAAGACATTGCATGGTGTAATCGCTTTTACTCCTATGGGGGTTCTCTAAAATATTTGTAACACCAAGCATGTCAAGAATGGTGAGGTTTCTTTCATGGATGGTGTCCATTAACAACGAAACAAGATTGGATTGTAATTTGGCTAAAACATTTGAACCACCACGGGCATTGCCTAGTGCAATGACCCCTACCCCATGGTGGTGGGAACCCAAAAGTACCAAGAAAGTCTTTATCCCAAGGGTTGGGATTCCTTGTTGATTAAAAAGAGAATCAACAAGGCACTCTCTAT
Organism: Dipteris shenzhenensis; assembly: GCF_047967505.1. Lineage (NCBI taxonomy): Eukaryota > Viridiplantae > Streptophyta > Polypodiopsida > Gleicheniales > Dipteridaceae > Dipteris > Dipteris shenzhenensis. Next base: position 21,574,029 of record NC_141607.1, read on the forward strand.
CCCAAGACTTGGGTTGAGTTTCATGAAGCATGGTAAGAATCTAGATGAGTTTCTGTGATGAATTGTGTCCATCAACAAGGCAAGAAGATTGGATTGTAGTTTCTCTAAAACATTTGAACCACCATGGGCATTGCCTAGTGCAATGACCCCTACCCCGTGGAGGTGGAAACCCGGAAGTATCAGGAAAGTCTTTATCCCAAGGGTTGGGATTCCTTGTTGATAAAAGAGTATCAACAAGGCACTCTCTATCCCAAGAGTTGGGATCACTGTCATGAAGCATGGTAAGAATCTGGATGAGTTTCTGTAATGGATGGTGTCCATCAACAAGGCAACAAGATTGAATTGTAGTTTGTCTAAAACATTTGAATCACCACATGCATTGCCTAGTGCAATGACCCTTGCCTCATAGTTGGTAAGAGCTTGGAAGTACCAGGAAAGTCTTTATCCTAAGGGTTGGGATTCCTTATTGATAAAAGAGTATCAACAAGGCACTCTCTATCACAAGAGTTGGGATGAGTTTCATGAAGCATGGTAAGAATCTGGATGAGTTTCTATGATGGATGGTGTCTATCAACAAGGAAACAAGATTGGATTGTAATTTGCCTAAAATATTTGAACCACCACGGGCATTGCCTAGTGCAATGACCCCTACCCCTGGTGGTGGGAACCCAAAAGTACCGGGAAAGTCTTTATCCCAAGGGTTGGGATTCCTTATTGATAAAAGAGTATCAACAAGGTACTCTCTATCGCAAGAGTTGGGATGAGTTTCATGAAGCATGGTAAGAATCTGGATGAGTTTCATTGATGGACAGTGTCCATTAACACAGATTGGATTCTAGTTTGCCTAAAATATTTAAACCACTATTAGCTGGAAAAGAAACTGAGACCAGAGGCTAGAGGCTAGGCATGGCGACGCTCAAGGGCCATGGAGAAAAGGAGATCATGAGAGCGAACAGTTGTCATAGGAGGGAAAAATGAATTAGAAATGGAGGGAAGGAAGAGGGAGACTATGACACAAGGGGAAAAGGAGAGGGGGAAGAGAAGCATGTACATGATAGCAGGAGGAATGTAGAGATGGAGACATCAAGGGAAGAGAACCATACTTTATTTGAAAGAAGGGATGAGAGGAAATATCAAAATACTAGCTAGGTGGCTTTATAAGAATGAGTGTGTCTCATCAAGGAATAGCCCCTTTCTTTTATAGCCAAAAGAGGGGGTCTCTCCTCATCAATGTATCCTCCCACATGCATGGTGTGTGTGGAAAAGTCTCCCATGTGGGCTAGGCGGTTACACACTCTCAATTGTGTGCGATAACCCTTTGCCTCAATTTTCCACATAAATCAAGCCCCATATTGTTAGAGTTAGCTCAAATGTCCACCTCTCATGTAACCCACCAATATTCTGTGTACCCAATGTTGTAAGGCCCCCATATGAGGAGAAGCCATGATGGGTATCGGATATTGGGAGGGATCCCCAGTTTAGACACTGGAAGGGGTCTTAGAGTAGACCAGATGGTTATGAGACGGCTTAGGAGCCAAGAGTAGATACCCGTCTGCACAAAGGGGGGGTTTGGGGGGCGATAGCCCCCCCGATAGCAGGGGGTCCGGGGAGCGCAGGCCCCCGGTGGGGGTCTGGGGGCAAAGCCCCCAGCGGCAGGGTCCGGGGGCTACCGGTAGCCCCAGGCCCGACGGTATGACCTATGCGCGATCCTTCATCTGCCCGACGGCATGTTTTCTGAAGGGTCGGTTGGTCTTTCAGGCCGACTGCCTATTACAAGGCCGACCGTCAACCACTCACACTATATAAGTGGCCACCCCCTATCATCATATCACCAGTTCTTCACGCTCATAGTCCTCCGTCCAGCATCTGTCTAGATCACCATCGAAGCTCTGTCTGTAGAGCGCACGGGTGGACAGCCAACCATCAGTTGTATCAGCAGTTTGATATATCAAAATTTTTGTATTCTCTCCAGCTTTCCATCGTGTACTCGCGTTTTGTTGTTATCTTCCGCTGCGTACTATTTTCTTACACATATCTCAAGTCTATGATACTCCCTTGGTCTCTTTCCAATTTTATAATATGTTCAAACCTCTAGGAGGACAAGTGGAGGGTTGGCACAAGGAATCTTGCCACCTCATCCTACTTTCCCCATTATTTAACTAGCTCTCTTGGTCCTTCTATACCTCCCCCACATGGGCCTATCCCATATGGAGGGAATAACTCAATATATCTATCTCCACCTATTTTATATTGCTTCTCCCATGGACTTTGAGCCATATCTCACTAAATGCAGCCTAGGTGGAGGGGTGGCACATGGAGGAGCCATGCCACCTTGCATTTTATAATATTACTATCATGGATTATGTACAACACACCTTATGGGTCCTCTTACATGGAAGGGTGGCACATGGTCATGCCCTGCCACCTCAACCTTCGGCCCTATGCACACCATATTTTATATACTATTGCCACATATACAAACACACATACATATTAATGCCTTTTTCCTTAGACAATTTTATCCATAACAGTCACCCCCCCAGGCAGGGAATGCACAGCATTTCCATGCCTAAGACCATCACGCACAAAGAAAGACTTGAGGTAATGCTTGTTGATCACCTTCTTGCCATATGGTTCATGCAGCTCCTGAATTTGTACAGACCCATTGCTACGTTCTTTGATGACTTTGTATGGACCAGCCCACAGTGGCAGAAACTTCTTATCCATTTGGTGGTCGAATCTGTTATCAAAGCATAGCACAACATCCCCCTCAGCAAAGTGTCTTTCCCATCCCTTGCAAATCTTAGCATCCAATCGGGCCTTTTGTCGATTCTTTTGGATCTCTGTTTGGTGTAGTGCAAGGCGTCGGGTTTCATCTAACTTCTCAAGTTGTACCAATCTGGCCTCTACATGTTCATCTTCTGTCATCCTCTGTTCCTGTGCCAATATCAAGGCTGGAATCTCTATCTCTAGTGGTAAAACTACCTCAGTACCATACACGAACTCAAAAGGAGTGTGACCTATAGATGTTTTATGAGTGATGTTGTAAGCCCACACTGCTTCAGTGACCTTCTGATCCCATTGGCTCCTGTTCCCTGCAGCCATTTTTCCCATGGTTTTACAAAGGAGGCCATTGGTCCGCTCTGTTTGACCCATGGATGCTGGATAATAGATGCTAGAAGTGTGATGATCAATACCCATGCGATCCATGAGTAACTCCACTGCTTCATTTAAGAATGGACTCCCATGGTCAGAGACTATCTCCATGGGTGTCCCGAACCTTGTGCAGATACGTTCAAATATGAAATTTGAAACTGGCTTGCCATTTGCAGCAGAGAGGGCGATAGCTTCAGCCCACTTAGTGATGTACTGAGTGGCTACAAAAAGATACTTCTTTTTGCGGGCAGTCATGGGCAAGGGCCCGACAAAATCTATTCCCCACTTCTGAAACGGATGGATGGACATTACTGGGTGATGTTGCCCAAGACGCAAATCCTTCCTACCAAAGAATTGACATGGTTCACAGGTTTTTCAATACAAAGTGACATCCTTGAACAAGGTCGGCCAATAGTATCCAGCATGTAAAATCTTCTTAGCTGTATAGTCACTAGCATAGTGGCCTCCACAAAATCCATCATGATAATGCTTCAATACCTTAGGCACTTCATCTGCATCAATGGCCCGTCTAAGTACCCCATCCATGCCTTGATGGTACAACACCCCATCAAGGAGGGTGTAGCGCCTACTATCTCTACGGATCTTCTTTGTCTCATAGCTAGTACTTTCTGAAGGAAACGAGAAAGAAGTCAAAAACTTGTAGATACCACCATACCAAGGATCTCCAACTTCTATGGCTGCTACAAGGGTTACATCAAGGCACTCCTTTAAATCAATCAAAGCATTCTTCAAGTTGGAACAACCCCCTTTTACAATTTTGAAAGAGAAATCATATTCTTGTAGAACTGCCAACCATTTGGCCAACCGGCCCATGGGATTTGGTGATTGAAGAACCTGCTTTGCAAGACCAGTGCCAGTGAGTATAAAGAAGGACTTTCCAGCCACATAATGCTTAAATTTCTCAATGCAAAACACCAAAGACAAGGCATGCTTGTCGGCCTCTGAATAGCGTCGCGCTTAGTGTCGAGCAATTGTCGAGAAGCAAATCGAACGAGATACATGAACCGATCCTCCCCTTGCTGGAGAAGAATACCTGCCAGAGTGTGCTCACCAAACCCAAGATTGATATAGAAGGTCTTTGACCAGTCTGGATTGCGTAGAATGGGTTCTGAAGCCAGAGCATTCTTGATTTGTGCAAACCCATGATCACAATCCTCATCCCAAGAGAAATCAACCCCATCTTTTAATAGCATAGTCATGGGCCATGTCAAAGCAGCATATTGATCAATGAAGCGGCGATAGTATCCTGCTAGATTGACAAATGAGCATACCTGACGTTTGGTTGTAGGCGGGGAGAGCTTGAGGATGGCTTCTACCTTCTCGGGGTAAGGCTTGATGCCCTCCGATGAGACAACATGTCCCAATAACCTCCCTTGAGTGGCTCCAATGGTGCATTTCTCAGGGTTGAGATTGCCATTTGCATCATTGACCCTTTGGAAGGCCAATCTAACCTTCATGATGTGCTCCTTATGTGACGAGAATATACAGAAATCATCTAAAAACACCTCCAAGAAATCCCCCAAATAAGGAGCAAACACCATCTGCATAAATCTTTGAAAGGTAGCAGGAGCATTGGTGAGGCCAAATGGCATTAGTTTGAATGCAAATGTCCCCCTGTGGTTTTAAGCACATCTTCCTCTCAGCAATTCTGATTTGATAAAACCCAAAGTAACCATCACAGAAAGTATACATCTCATGACCACTTACCTTCTCAAGAATGAGGTCTTGAAAGGGCAGAGGATGATGATCCCTCTTGGTGGCGGCATTGAGCTCAGGGGGGTCACTATGTACAAACCCTCTATATCACGTGCGTTCAAGGCCTATATTTAAAATCCCTTATCTATAAAATTTTTCATTAATAAAATGTACCCCTTTTCTATACAAATCTGTAATTTTTTTCCAAAACTATTTAAAATAGTCCCTTATGTATATTTATTTCTGTAAATTTTAGAAATAAAAAATATCCTTTTGTTGAACTCACGTGATAGAGTTACATATGATGAGTGACCCCCCCAAGGCATTGAGTTTCTTATAGTCGATGCAGACCCGCCACTTGTTGTTTTTCTTTGGGATGACTACCACTGGTGAAACCCATTCAGTATTGTGAACGGGAACAATAAACCCAGCCTCTACAAGCTTCTGCAACTTTGAGTGCAAAGCATCGGTCTGTAGGGGCCCTAATCTCCGATACTTCTGAGCCACAGTCTTCACATCCGGCTTCAGCTCTATCTTGTACTTTATGGCAGTCACATGGTGAAGGTGGTGGTAGCTAGTTGCAAAGAGGTTAGGGAAATCTTTGAACATTTCTAGAAACTCATCTTTCTCACTTGGAGTGAGATCTGGGGAAAGCATAGATTCAAGCTGTTGAGCACTAGTTGTTATCTTTTCTGCAGGTGGCAGGGTCGGAGACACCCCCATCATGTAAACTTCCTCCTCTGAGAATTTCTCCCCCCCGTCTGATTCTTCCATGGACTCAGACACTAAAGATGAGATAGTATCAGTGTCATGCTCCTCTTCTTCTTCCGGTTCCTTGGCACCAGGTTGCACGGGGATCTTCTCCTTCGAAGCACCAAAAGACATGTGTCCTATCTTCCAATAGCTGACTGCATCACTTTTTCTCAACCATGGTCTCCCGAATATGGCTGGGTAACTTCGGCCTGTATCTTCAATGTCCACTACATAGAAATTGACAGTGGTGGTCAACCCATTGACAGTGATGGCCAAATCCTTAATGACTCCCATGGTGGAGAGTCGTCGACCATCTGCTACCTTGATTCGAGTGGAGGAACGCCTTGTACATTTCAAATTCAATTTCTTCATGATTCGGGACACCATGATATTACATGCAGCTCCCCCATCAACACACACATTTTTGACACGGCAATTATCTATGATGACATCTACTGTATGTGGGTGCCGATCAATTTCTTCAGAGATAGAAGATACCTCTCATACCTTTCCCTTTTTCTTGCTCTTCCTTGTTGAGAGACCTTGCTACAGCTCATGTCTCACCTTAGGGCTTAATGCTATTAGTTGAGGGAGTGTGATGCTCAAAGACCGATGAGCAAGGTCTTGAACGACCGAATAGTCCTCTTGCCCTGAGTCGATGGGAAAATCCGAGGGCGACCACTTACTCCTGCGAGATCTTTTAGTCTTCTCTGTTGGTGGGTCTACCATCTCAGCATCTGAGGGCTCTGAGAAGGACACCTTCTTCCTGGGGCGGCCTGATCCACAGTTTGGAGAGGGGTCCGAGGTGGCACGACTTCTTTTCCCGAGGTCGAGGATCTCTACATCAGAATCCTCAGTGCCTGACTCACTTAGAAGATTCACCCTTGGAATATTGGGACATTCTGTGTGATAATGACCCTTCTGGTGGCACTCGTAGCATACAACATTAGCACGGTCTCTTGGAGGGTGGTTGGCTTGATTTCTGATGCCCACCATCTCAAGCCGAAGATCATTCAGGGCCTTGGCTATAGGTCATTGACTCTAGGTTCGCCTCTTTAGTTGGAGGGGCCATGGGAGTAGAGAGGAGGGGGGCTCGTGGGCGAGGCTAGGAAAATCTTCGAGGCGGAGGGTGAGGATATCCACCTTGTTGAGGGTAAGCATCTAAGGGAGGACCATACATTTGAGGTGGAGGCGGTGGATACATCCCTGATGAGGGGTGGGGGTATGCCCCTGAGTTAGACCCCCCAGGTTGTTGTTGCAAGAATTGACGAGGTTGTGGAGGGACTCCTGTGTGGCAATCAAACGGTCCAGGAGCACGGCCGCTCGATCCACATATCGACGTGCCGTCTCACCTTCTGACTGCTTCAAGTTTGCCACCTGCAGGTACACATTCTCTGGCTCCTCTTCTTTGTCGAAATACTCAATCATTGCTGCTGTCAACCTTGGCCAGCTTAGGCGAACGTCTTCGGCTTGCTTCTCATACCACACTTGAGCCAAACCCTCTAGAAATGTGGGAAGAACCAATAGCCATCTCTCTTTAGTAAGAAAGTTGAGAGAAACACAACGGCGCTTGAAGGCCATAAGATACTCATTTGGATTTTCTTCTACCCGTCCACAAAACACAGGAATGTCAGCCATGCTTGGAAGATGGAAAAGAGGGGCTTATCTATGGACGAACAATAGTAAGAGGAAGCTTGAACTGAAAATCGGGTGAAGATACATCCAAAAAGCACACATAGGCAGGGTAGGGTGTGACTGGTGTAGTGTGAAATATTACACGAGAAGAATCTTCAGCATACAATAGCACATAGACAATCTTAAAAGTACCAACCCTCATGATATCACATCGATCTTTACAAGCGAGGGTTAGAGGCACGGCGTTGCATGAGGTTGTTCATCAAGGCAAACAAGAATGCCATGACAAATGTCAACAGCTGGAGAGCTTGCACATCACCTTCAGCTTCTTCCAGTTCTTGTAGTCGCCATGCTATTTCTTCAAGGGGTGTGCGGTCTGGCATCCTTCTTTTGAGTAATGTCCTTGAGAACCCTCCTGATGATCTTCCGAAGTCGGTGAACTCGTATCAAGTATGCCCAACACTTAGTTTCATGATGACCACAACCTTTGCATTCCTTACAAATGATCACCCTCCTTTGTGGCTTGCGGCTTTGTTGGGGTGGCGCTTCCACTCGCGTCATGCGTGATTGAAGTACAAGCTTCACGTGCCAAGAAATCAGCAACAAGATTTCGAGCTCAAGGGATATGCTGAATTTTTACCTCTTCAAATTGGTTGCAAAGTTCCAAGGCTTGTTGATGTCGTGGAACCAAGCCTTTGCTCCGCACCTTCCACCTTCCACTAACTTGTTCACACACTAGTTGAGAATCTCCTTGCACCTCCAATTGCTTGGCATGATGTTCTTGTGCCTTTGTAGCCCAAAAATGAGCGCCGAGTACTCAGCTTGATTGCAAGTATTTGCGGGTGAAGACTTGCTATAACAATGCTCCTCACCACTCGGTGAAGTGAGCTTCACACCCACGCCAGCCGCCTTGGTCGAAGGTTTGTAAGCTCCATCAAATTGAAGAATCCAAAATGTCATCACACCAAGACTAAAATTCGGACATCCCAAGTTTCTCGGTAGTCCAAGATAGGTAGGAGGAGAGGGTGGGGAGAATTCAACACTTGAGCCAAACGTTCAGCACCAAATAAACTTGCAATCCTTTGTTAATAGTTTATCGTAAGCCCAAAAAGAATTACAATTTGAAGCTCAAAATGAGGCATAAAAGGCTGATTAGGTACAAATGGATTCCTTGGTCGAAACATTACCAACCATAGTCGAGGCCTAGAAACCTTTGTAATGAGATTGTGAATAAACCATTCAAGACGAGCTTATCCACAGGAATCAACAAGCAGATGCGCCAAATCTCCCCCCAAGCTTGGGGAGAATCCCACCCTTAGATGAAGGACACCGTTTTAATTACCTCTGAAGCAGCAAGTAGTTCGATCACCGCACAATGAGTAGAAGTAAAATCAAAATCCTCCCAGCATATCAGTAGTTCTTCACCATGAATCATCCACGGTGTATCATTCCACCTATCATCTCCTTCAATAATGCACTGGACAATCAGCCGTTGAAGGTCGACATGAAGATCAAGGAAGACATCTCGTGCATTGGTAGCCATAAGGTGCAGAGGAACAGGCACCAATTCCTTAAACGCGTCGAGAAGTGACATAAATGTCCACCCTTCTCATGTGGCATGCATTCGTGAAGTGAGCTTGGAGAAGTTTTGAATCGGCGATCTAGCAAGAGATGTGGATAGAGCACATAAAATGAAGTATTTTTGCTTTTTACAGCAAGAGCAAACTCCCTACGGTTAGAGAGTTACAGTTCCCACGATTTCAATATATGAACAAAAATCATTACATTTTTTCCACTTCCAACTTGTTGGCCCAATGATAAGACTTTCTTTTGTGAAGGGGGAGGTCTTGGGTTCCAATCCTACTCTTTAATAAAAAGAGAGGAGAGGAGAAGGAGAAGAGAAAGAGAAAGAGAAGAGAAGAGAGAGGGGGGGCGCGAGATCTGTTGTTACAGTTTTGCAAGAGCTCAGAAAACTGCCCGCGACCAGAAGCCGCAACAGTTCAGAGAACTATTGCGCAGGTGAATGCAGAAACTGTCCGCAACCAGAAGCTGTAGCAGTCCAGAGAACTGTCGCGCGGGTGAACGCAGAAAACTGTCCGCAACCAGAATTAATTTAAAAAGATGAATTAATTTTATGTGATTAACTAGTCTTAATTTAAATAGATTACAAATACTAATTAGTTAATCTAAATTGATTAACTAAAATTAATTTAAATAGATTAACTTAACTAATTTAAATAAATTTAAATTGATTACATTAAATTAAATAGATGAACTTAAATTAAACACATCCTTTTAATTAATTTAAATAGACTAGCTTAAATTAATTTAAATCAATTATTTTAAATTAAATAGATTAATTTAAATAATTTAGACAGATTAGTTTAAATAAATTTAAAAGATTAACTTAAATTAAATATGTTAATTTAATTAATTTAAATAGATTATCTTAAATTAATTTAAATCTATTAATTTAAATTAAATAAACTAATTTAATTTATTTAAATAAATTTTAATTTATTAAATTATTTAAGTTAATTAATTTAACCTATGTAATTGATTAATTTACATAAATTACCTTAAATTAATTAAATTGATTGGTTAATTATTTTGATTTATTAATCAATTATTTATTTATTTATTATCTTAAATTAATTTAAATTAACTAATTTAAATAGATTATTTTTTATTTTTATTTAAAAAATAAGGATTTATATTAATAATATCAATTTATCAAGTTATACAACTTCTCGGAACATACCCTTGTGAAATACAATGGAGGTTATACTTAACAAACTTTCCTGTGTAACACTCCTATTTGGTTATTTGTGCAAGTGAAGGAAGCATCCTCTGTGATATCAATAAGAGCTACCCAATCTTTAAGTCGATTCCAACCTACAAGTTCACTCCCTCTGAGAACATTGCCTAAACCACTCCATCTGTCTCTCCTACTTTCTACCATGTTAAAATCACCTAGTAGAATGGCATTATCTAGTAGAAGAGCTCTATCCCATAGTAAAGTTCTGTCTCTCGAGGAGTAAGGAGCGTAGATGGAAAAAACTTGACATGAGATATTTGGATGTGTGAAGTCAACACCTACTGCATAGCTACCGAAACTTGTGTTAATGTTACCAATAGCTTGGGCTAAGCGATTTACAATACGCAAACCTGCGCCTCCTCTTCCTTCTTTGTGGTTTGTTATGATCCACTTTCTCTTGTGATCTATTTGATTTCACTGCCACCTTAACTTTGCACCTCCTATTTTGACTTCTTGAAGGGCTAAGCCATCCATACAAGCCCCACCCGCCATTACCATCATACCAATAAATGAGCCACAAGGGGGTCTAGTGCAAGATTAGCAACACGACTACTGCACCCAAGTGTCAAACCTACCAACAATGAAAACCCTTGCCAATATTGCAAGGTCATAAGGATGAAATCATGGACACCAATTGTATCAATAATTTTTCCAAGTCATCACCACTATCTGTCATCCTCCATCATGAAGCCAACGATATGCTTTAAATGTTAAACTATTCACTATCTTGGCCAAGGAGGAGCATGCCCGAGAGTTGAATTGACAACTGTAGTAAGCAGCCAAGACCAATTTCATGGAATCACAGTACATGTCATGACACTTCGGGCCCACAAATAGCTAAGAAAGAGCTTGTGGCTCTTATTGTTGTTGTTGATGGATATTTATTGGTTGCAATTGTGCACTGAGATGTAGCATCTCTTAGGAGGTGGGGGGGGGGGTAGCAATTCCCCCTTGCCCCCCCCCCCTCGAACCTATTGCATATGCAATAGGTTGGAGAGGGGGGGTGGCAATACACCCTCCTCTCCCCCTCCTCCATCCCTCCTCCCCTCCCTCTCCCCTCCTCTCTCCCTCCATGGCCTCCCCCTCCACCTCCTCACCATAGAGAGAGAGAGAGAGAGAGAGAGAGAGAGAGAGAATCGACTTCATTGGAAATCTTTTTCTTTTCCAAAAAACTTAATAGTTGGATGTTGTGACATACGAAATAGGTTGGAAAGCAATTCACTTGTTGTAACATTTCAAAAATTTTTCCAATTTGCACAAGTTGAGATAAGGAGAGAACCAAGACTAATGAATAATGAAGGAGGGACCAAAGGTTATGCTACTTATACTTATCCAAACTAAATTGCTACCCTAAATATATTTTTTACCCACCTCCCATAAAATCCCTACTCTCTCCTCATTTTCAAATCTTCCTCCTCCTCCATCACTCTCGACCTTCTCCTCCTCCTCCGCCTCCTCTCCTTTCCCTCATATCCCTCCCCCTTCTCCATCTCCCTTTTGCCTCTCGTCTTCTCCCTTTTGTCTCTCCTCTTCTCCCTCCCTACCTCTCTCTCTCTCTCTCTATCTCTCTCTCTTGCACACATGTGTATGTCGTTACTCTCTCTCCCACCTCTCCTCTCCCCTCCTCTCTCTCCTTCCCCCATCTCTCTTTGTCTCTCTCTCTCTCTCCTCTCTGACTCTTTCTCTCAACCTCTCTCTCTCTCTCTCTCTCTCTCTCTCTCTCTCTCTGTGTGACTCTCTCTCTCTCTCTCTCTCTCTCTCACACATTGGTGTTGCCGGTTGTGGGGAGGTAGAGATGAGGAGGTGGATGCTCCAAGGTGGTGTAGAGGGGAGGAGGTTGTGAAGAAACGATGAAGGGGGGGAGTTGGAGGTGGAAGAGATGAAGGGGGGGAGGCAGTGGAGGGGGGTAGGAGGGGAAGGGGAGGAGGGGGGGAGTAGATAGAGGTTAGAAGGTGGAGGGGAAGATGATGGAGGGGAGAGGTGGTGGATGGAGGAACCTATTGCATATGCAAAAGGAGGGGAGAGGCAGTGGACGGAGGAACCTATTGCATACGCAAAAGGTTGGGGGGAGGGGAGAGGGGGAATTATCCCCCCACCCACCTACACACAGGGCCCAACCTATTGTGTACCCCCCCCTCCACCCCAACCTAGTGCAAGGGGAATGGGGGGGGAGGGGAGGGGGTAATTGTCCCCCCACCCACCTATACACACCCCCAACCTATTGTGTATCTTCCCCCACTCCCCCCCCCAACCTAGTGCAGGGGGAGGGGGGGGAATTGTCCCCCCACCCACCCACACCCACCCACAACCTATTGTATATTCCTCCCCCCCCCCCCCCCCCCAAACCTATTGCACATGTAATAGGTTGGGGGGGGGAGGGCAAGCAACAATGCAAAATGAGGAATGGAACCCATGACCTCTTTGTTGGAAAAATCCTTCTTTACCACTAGGCAACTTAAGACTATTAGTTCTCAGCCATCTTTTTACCACTAGAGGCTTAAGATTGTGGAGAGCCCTCGAACATTTATGCTAAGAAAAGAAAAAAATTCTTGTGTTTTGTTCATCATTGGGTGGAGTTTTTATTTCTTGATTTCTTGAAATTCATTGGCTTGGCTTGAGGTGATAAGACAAATCCCCTGGACATCCTCCTTTTTTCTCTCTCAGCCAAGATCTTTTTTGAGGAGCTTGCTGAGTTCTAAAGTAAGAGTCTTTTTTCCTACTATATTGTTCATCTCCCATTAACCACTATGAATTCTTGCTTATCCTATGAGAGAGCCACATGCTCTGCCTACTCCAGTTGAGTTTCAAAGTTTTGTGTGTGGGCCACAAACTCCTCATCTCCTGAGCTTTCATCCATGTTTTTCTCACTAGCCACAGCTCCTTCTTCCACTATCTGTTTTCATGAATCTCTATGTCCTTCTAGTCTCTTTTCTTATTTCTCTTTTTGTTGACGGGATTCTGCCTGATTTGACTCTACTGGTATCTCCTTTTTGCGATTAGCTCTAGAAGGTCAGTCCTTAATGAAATGTCCCCCTAATCCACACAAGAAACACGAATTGGGAATATTCTTATAGAAAACTTTTTGGATTAACTCATCTTCATCCCCATCTAAAACATGAATGACATTTGGAGGCTCTACAACCAAATCCAAAACTACTATTAACTAGAAAAGAACTCAATGCATGAGGCTAGATGCAAGGCATGGCAACACTTGAGGGCCATGGAGAAAAATGGAACGTGAGGGAAGAAGCGTTAACATAGGTGGGGAAAAAAGATTAAGAGGGGTGGGAATGAAGAGGGGGACTATGGCACAGGGGAAAGGAAGAGGGGGAAGAGGAGCATGTACATGATGGGAGGTGGAATATAGAGATAGAGACATCAAGGGAGGAGGGTCATGCTTTATTTGAAAGGAAAGATAGGGCGAAGAAATCAAAGTTCTAGCTAGGTGGCTTTACAAGAATGAGCGTGTTCTATCAAGGAATAGCCCCCAAGGGAGGGGGTCTCTCCCAATAAATGCATCCTCTCACATGCATGGTGTGTGTGGAAGAGTGTCCTATGTGGGCTAGGCGGTTACACACTCTCAATTGTGTGCGAAAACCCTTTGCCTCATTTTTTCACATACATCAATCCCCATATCCCAAGTCTAAGATACTCCCTTGGTCTCTTCCCAATTTTATAATATGTTCAAACATCTAGGAGGACAAGTGGAAGATTGGCACAAGGAATCTTGCCACCTCATCCTACTTTCCCATTATTTAACTTGCATTCTTAGACTTTCTACACCCCCCCTATGGGCATATCCTACATGGAGGGAATAATCCAATATAATATCCAACTCCACCTATTTTATATTACTTCTCCCATGGTCCTTGGGCCATATCTCACTAAATGCAGGTGTGGGACCGCCTAGGTGGAGGGGTGGTGCATGGAGGACCCATGCCACCTTATCATTTTATATTATTACTACCATGGATTATGTACAACACACCTTATGGGTCCTCTTACATGGAAGGGTGGCACATGGTCATGCCTTGCCACCTCAACCCTAGGCCTTATGCACATCATATTTTATTATACTATTGCCACACATACAAGCACACACACATATTTATGCTTTTTACTTTGGTTAAATTTATCCATAATAGTTCCCCCCAAGGCAGGGAATGCACAGCATTTCCATGCCTGGGACCATCACGCACAAAGAAGGGCTTGAGACAACGCTTGTTGATCACCTTCTTGCCATATGGCTCATGCAGCTCCTGAACTTGTGCAGACCCATTGCTACGTTCCTTGATGACTTTATATGGACCACTCCACAGTGGCAGGAACTTCTTATCCATTTGGTGGTCCAATCTGTTATCAAAGCATAGCACAACATCCCCCTCAGCAAAGTGTCTTTCCCATCCCTTGCGAATTTTAGCATCTAAACGGGCCTTTTGTCAATTCTTTTGGATCTCTATTTGATGTAGTGCAAGGCGTCGGGTTTCATCTAACTTCTCAAGTTGTGCCAACCTGGCCTCTACATGTTCGTCTTCTGTCATCCTCTATTCTCGTGCCAATCTTAAGGCCGGAATCTCTATCTCTAGTGGTAAAACTGTAAAGAAATAGGGAGAGAGATAGGAGACTCAAGTTCAGCTTTCTTCACAACACACAAAAGAGAGAGGACACAAGGTTGGAGGGTGAAGCCTTTCTTCACTTTTGCACACAACAACAATACAATAGAAGAGGGAAATACCCTATATGTCAAAACCTAGAATACGTGGTTCATATGTGAACCCAAACCAAAAACATACGTGGTAGTCTAACTACACCACGAGTACAACTAACATAGGCGGTGACATAAATGATAGTCATCCAGGAGATATGTCAGGGGTAGAGCTTGATATCTCAACACTCCCCCTCAAGCTCAAATCCATCTCATGTACACCAAGCAAGCTCCTAAATCTGCGAAGCTTCTCGGTACCCAATGCCTTCGTAAAGATATCAGCCACCTGCTCCTCAATGCTGACATAGACAAGATCAATCTCACCAGCTAGAACCTTCTCTCTCACAAAGTGATAATGCACCTCAATGTGCTTCGTTCTAGCATGATAAACTGGGTTATTAGCAAGCATGATGCTGCTAATGTTGTCACAATGAATGACAACTGCTGCATGAACTGACTGTCCCATATCTGCAAGTAGCTTCCGTAACCAAGCTACCTCACATGCAGCCATTGCTGCACCCCTGTACTCAGCCTCTGTGCTCGACAAGGCAACTGTTGGCTGCTTCTTGCTGCTCCAACTGATGGCACCACTCCCAAGGGAAAACATAAAACCACTAGTAGATCTCCTGTCTGAGACACTACCAGCCCAGTCAGCATCTGTGTATCCATGTACCTGTAATGCACACCCAGCTTCATAAAACAGTCCATAATGCAATGTGGACTTCACATACCGCAGTATGCGCCTAGCCGCATCCAAATGTGGCTTCCTCGGTGCTCGCATAAACTGACTCACCAGCCCCACAGCATAGCTCAAATCTGGTCTGGTTATAGTCATGTAAATCAAGCTACCTACTATGCGCCTGTACATAGTAATATCTTCAAGAAGCTCACCTGTCTCTGCATTGAGCTTCACATTCTGCTCCAATGGAACAGAAATAGGCTTACAGCCTGTCATCCCATATTTGGACAGCATGTCCAAACCGTATTGCCTTTGCAACAGCCATATCCCACTTGGGGATCTAATAACCTCAATGCCCAAGAAGTAACGCAGCTCTCCCAAATCCTTCATCTCAAATTTCTGCTTCAATAGCAGCTTCACTTCATTAATGTCTGCATCACTATCACCTGTAATAATCAAGTCATCAACATAGATGACTATAAGCACAATCCCTCTGTTTGTCCTTTTCACATAAAGTGAAAAATCTGAATTGGAAATCTGAAATCCAATAGTGACAAGATATTGTCCTATCTTGTCTGACCATGCCCTCGGCGCCTGTTTTAAGCCATACAAGGCTTTGCGCAACCTGCATACAAAATCGGGGTGTGCTTTATCCTCATAACCTTCTGGCTGCATCATATAAACCTCTTCCTGCAAGTCACCATGCAAGAAGGCATTTTTCACATCCATCTGATGCAAAGACCATCCCTTTGCAGCAGCCATAGCAATTACTGCTCTCACGGTTGCCATCCTTGCAACTGGGCTGAAAGTTTCCTCATAGTCAATTCCATATGTCTGTGCAAAACCTTTGGCAACCAATCTTGCCTTGTACCTGCTAACAGACCCATCAGCATTGTGCTTTACTTTGTAAACCCACTTGCAGCCAATAGCCTTCTTATCATGAGGCAAAGGCATCAAATCCCAAGTGTGGTTTGCATCCAAGGCAGCCATCTCTTCATCCATAGCTGCTTCCCAATTTTTATGCCCTGCTGCATCCTCAAAACATGTGGGCTCTGGCTCCTCTAGAACCTTGACCATATAAGCATAGTGATGTGCTGTATACCCATCATATCTCAACCTGTCAACTGGATACTTAATACGAGTGGACCTCCGTACAACTGGATCAGTTGCAGGCGTCTTTAAATCATGCCTGCTTTTCCTTGCACCAGGTGTAACAACAGAAGGAATCCCAAGTTCCTCATCAAGGCTCATTTCAGAGCCGCTTGACTCTCCATCAACATGAGAGCTACCAGCAGACACATCAAACACTGGAGCATGGTCCACTTTTTCTTTTCCCTTATGTGATACCTGCACAACACTATCAGGACTGCCATGTGACGATTCACTAGATCTCAATCTCCCTGTCCATGCATTAGATCAACTAGTAGAGGACTCTCTGGGTCCACTCAAGGCTTGAGATTGCTGCTCTGCATTTATTGCAGCATTCCCATTTCCTGCATCTGCATCTCCTACCATAACAGTTGGTGCATACCAGCTGCTCATTTCATCAAAAACAACATCTCTGCTCACTTGCATTTTGCGGGTGGAAGGGTTATAACAGCGATACCCTTTCTGGTGCTGAGCATATCCAATAAAGATGCATTTTTCTGCCTTTGGATCCAGCTTTGTTCTCTTCTCATCAGGAACATGAACATACGCTGTGCAACCAAATACCTTCAAGTGAGAAATATCTGGTTTTTGGCCTGTATACATTTCTTCAGGCGTCATGCCATGGACAGCTGCAGTGGGGGTTCTGTTCATAATATAAACAGCAGTTGCTACTGCTTCAGCCCAAAAATAATCAGGCATGTTTTTCTCATTTAGGATCGCCCGTCCTACTTCTGCAATATGCCTGTTCTTCCTTTCTGCAACCCCATTCTGCTGAGGGGTAGACCTGCATGAGTACTTCCTTTGAATTCCCTGTTCTTTCAGATATTCACAAAATTCTTCTGAAAAGTACTCTCCCCCTCCATCAGATCTTAGCACTTTAATATGCACACCTTTCTCTTTTTCAACCATGGCCTTAAAAGCCTTGAAATGGCTGAACACTTCACTTTTTTGCTTCATAAAATAAATCCACACCTTCCTAGTGTAGTCATCAATAAACGTCACATAATAATGGCATCCACCAATAGAAGCAGCTTTGGTTGTCCAAACATCTGAATGGATCACTTCCAAAGGTCTTCTGCTCACCTTAGCATTTTTAGGAAATGCATGTCTGGCCTGCTTACCCATTTGGCATGCTTCACATACCTTTTGCATTCCCTCAACTCTGAATTTAGGCAAACCTGCAACAATGTTTTTCGTTTGCATAGATTTCAGCCTTTGTATATTCACGTGCCCAATGCGCTTGTGCCATATCTCAATATCTGCAATGACACCTCTCCCATGCGCAAACATAGCAGCTTTCACCTCAGGCATATCAACATCCAAGGTGAACATTCTTCCATTTTTGTTGCCTTTCGCAACCAAGCGGCATTTATTTTTCAGGTCTTCAACGAAGCATCCATCAGGATTAAATCTAACCTGCAGACCTTGCTCAACCATCTGGCCAACTGAAACCAGGTTCTTAGTGATTTTTGGAACATGAAGTACATCTGCCAAGTACTTTGTTTTGCCATCCTGCATAGCCAATGGCAATTTACCAACCTGCGTAATTGGGTGCGCAGTATCATCACCTGTTTCAACATAACCTGGCTTATCCAAATTTCTGACATCATGAAACCACTCACCATGACTGGTCATGTGGTTAGAGGCACCTGAATCAACATACCAAACATCATTGCAAGCTGCAACATCTCCTGACATGGAGTTAACCATATGCTGCATCACAAAAAGGTGCTCATTTCTGTCGTCACCATGCCCACTTGATGATGCATAGTTGCTTTGCTGCAACTTTCCACTTTTGATGTCATTCTGCTTTTTATAGCATGTATTCTCCTTGTGTCCAGGATTTCCACAATAATAGCATTCCATGCTGCTATTTACTTGCTGGTTCCTTTGCCATGAACCACGGCCTCTTTGGCTCCCCTTGCCTCTAGAACTACCACGTCCTCCTCCATAGGACTGGTTTTCCTGTTGTTGCTGTTGGTTCTGATTTCCTGCACGGCCACAAGAACGGCCTCTTCCTCTACCCCTGCCTCTACCTATATTCGAGTAGAAAGCAGTCTCTTGAGAAGTTGAGGTGGCTGAACCACCATTCCTTTGCTCTTCACTCAGCAAGAGAGCAATAAGTTCCTGAAAATCAGGAAATGTTTCACGGACTCCAATGGATGTCCGAAATTGTGCATAATCTTTCCCAAGACCATTCAAGGTCACGGACACTAAGTCCTCATCATCAACAGGTGCTCCAATGGAGGCAAGAGAATCTGCAAGGCCTTTCACCTTCAAGGAATACTCATTTATATTCATATTTTTCCTTTGCACATTGTGCAACTCCTGCTTTAGCTGCATCTTTCGTGCTTTGGTATTTGTGCTATACAGCTTCACCAATGTATCCCATGCCTCCTTAGGCGTCTCTAGATCCTGTATATGCACAATCATAGAATCTGAAATGCTAACGGACAGCCAATACAGGCATTTTCTGGCTTTTTCATGCCATTCTTTAAAGGCCTTCAATTCAGCAGGAGTGGGAGCAGCACCCAAAACTGGTTCTGCAGTTTCACCACTGATGTAATCCCAAACTCCCTTTCCCATAAAGAAGTTTGTCATCTTGAACTTCCATGCTTGGAAGTTGTTCTTGTCAAGCTTCTCACTGACAATGGTAGACAGATTCTCAGACATTTTACAAATCACGAAATGCAACAGCAACCTGTAAACACAGCAAATGCCTCAGAAGGGCAAATAGCAAAACTTCTGCAAAGAGCCTCACAGGGGCAGATCTGCAACACTGACGAAAGTGGTATTTCACCACACAGTCACTTCCTCGTGACGATTTTGCATCAACAGGCAACAGGCATGAATCTGCAACTCCCAATATCTCTGCACACAGGCATACGATGCAATTTCTGTGGCACCTTTCCACCGACTAGCCGCGCGGTGGTCGCACAGCAAAAACAGGGCCTTTTTCTGAGTGCCTGCGAAGAACTTCCGCCTTCAAAACGGGCCCCAAAACGGCCTCAAATCAGAAAAATAAAGTCACCAAGGGCTTCGCCCTGTCCCGCAGCATATACTGCGCTCTCGCCGCACCGCGAAGGGCCTCTCAATCTGAAGCAGTGCACTCCTGCACTTCTGGCTGTGCTACCTGCAGAGATTTGCTCCCAAACTCGAAATAGGAAAGCTACACTGGTCCTCTTACCAGGACACCACAAACTTGGCTAGCTTTCTTGAGCTCCTTACCACGAACAAGGCTCTGATACCATGTAAAGAAATAGGGAGAGAGATAGGAGACTCAAGTTCAGCTTTCTTCACAACACACAAAAGAGAGAGGACACAAGGTTGGAGGGTGAAGCCTTTCTTCACTTTTGCACACAACAACAATACAATAGAAGAGGGAAATACCCTATATGTCAAAACCTAGAATACGTGGTTCATATGTGAACCCAAACCAAAAACATACGTGGTAGTCTAACTACACCACGAGTACAACTAACATAGGCGGTGACATAAATGATAGTCATCCAGGAGATATGTCAGGGGTAGAGCTTGATATCTCAACAAAAACTGCATCAGTACCGTATACCAACTCAAAAGGAGTGTGACTTGTAGATGTTTTATGAGTAATGTTGTAAGCCCACACAGCTTCAGTGACCTTCTGATCCCACTGGCTCATGTTTCCTGTGGCCATTTTTCCCATGGATGTACAAAGGAGGCCATTGCAGGTTCGCTCCGTTTGTCCCATGGACACTGGATGATAGATACTAGAAGTGCAATGATCAATACCCATGCGATCCATGAGCAATTCCACTGCTTCATTTAAGAATGGACTCCCATGGTCAGATACTATTTCCATGGGTGTCCCAAACCTTGTGCAGATACATTTAAATATAAAATTTGAAACTGCCTTACCATTTGCAGTGGAGAGGACGACAACTTCAACCCACTTAGTGACATACTGAGTGGCTACCAAGGCAGTCATGGATAGGGGCCTAACAAAATCTATTCCCCACTTCTGAAACAGATGGATGGACATCACTGGGTGATGTTTCCAAGGATGCAAATTCTTCCTACTAAAGAATTGGCATGGTTCACAAGTTTTGCAATACATAGTGACATCCTTGAACAAGGTCGGCCAATAGTACCCAGCATGTAAAATCTTCTTAGTTGTATAGTCACCGGCATAGTGGCCTCCACAAAACCCATCATGATAATGCTGCAATACCTTAGGTACTTCATTTGCATCAATGGCCCATCTTAGTACCCCATCCATGCCTTGACGGTATAACACCCCATCAAAGAGAGTGTAGCGCCTACTATCTCTATGGATTTTCTTTCTCTCATAGCTAGTACTTTCTGAACGAAAGGAGAAAGCGGTCAGAAACCTGTAGATTCCACCATACCATGGATCCCCAACTTCTATGGCTTCTACAAGGGTTACATCAAAGCACTCCTCTAAATCAATAAAAGCATTCTTCAAGTTGGAACAACCCCCCAATTTTGAAAGAAAAATCATATTCTTGTAAAACTGCCAACCATTTGGCCAACCGGCGGCCCATGGGATTTGGTGATTGAAGAACCTGCTTTGCAAGACTATTGCTACAAATGATAATGAACGACTTTCCAACAACATAATGCTTAAATTTCTCAATGCAGAACACCAAAGACAAAGCATGCTTGTCAGCCTCAGAGTAGCCTATTAGGGAAAAAGGGAACTCATTTTGGGGCCCTGTAAGAAATTCACTATTTTTTGATTTATTTCTCTCCTAAAAGACCTCAAAAATAGTAAAATACGGAAACGTGGCTCAGATTTGTCAGTAAGGACTACAGAACTGTCAATTCAAAAAGGAATAAGATAATCTTTTGTCTGACTAACACGATTTTGTATTAAATATCCTCTTAGATTTTTTTTTGTTTACCAAAGATTCCGCATCTCTTTGGCCGACGTGTGCAGGTCTTTCATTAAGAGTCCATCACTGAACTTAGTGATTGCAAGTTTTCAAAATATTCACATGGATACCGCCACACTTCCACGATTCATGTTACAAAACGACTATGAGATTGAAAAACAAACTTCGCAACCTGAGGAGCACAAAAAATGGCCGATACTAGTGAGTCACTATCTGAGAAGAAGCGATTACACCATCTTCACATCGACTTGGAAGAACAATATGCTCCAGCACAAAAAAGACGAAAGGATACGGTGCTGAATGCTCAACAGCGGGAAAATATGAGAAGAGAAGGGCTTCAACATATTGACTTATGGTGCGACGGAAGCATATATCCAAAATGTCAAGTAAAAAACTCTACACCTCCATTTGTCAATCCCACCACATTACTGAGGTTTGCCGGCGATGGACAAAATGGACTTCTTGGTTATATTTCAGCGCAATCTGCATTTGCGGAAACGTATAAAATGATGTACCTACAAGAAAAGGGGGCCAAGATGGAGGAGATAGCCATTCGTGCAAAATTGGAGCAGCAGTTGCAGAATGAAATCGAGGAGCATTCAAAGAGTAAAAAAGAATTGACAAGAGCAAGAAAGAAGAGAACCGTGCTTGGAGACAGACAACGTAGTAGAAAGATTAAAAACATTGCAAATTTGAAGGCTGGGACTGGTGGATGCAAGCGACGAATTCAGGAAGCAAGGTTAGATTGAAATTTATCATTTTGTATACTCAAAAAGGCTCTCTTCGAGACTATATCTATTTCGTTGATTGTCGCAAAATAAGAATGGAGGTGCTGAATAATATAGTCATATAATGTTGTTATTACAGGAAATTATTGGAGCCTGCAAAAGAAAATATGGACCCGAACCTTCTTCCTGTTAAACAAATGAAAGGATTGCTTTCTTGCGGTGTAGCAAAAGGTTTGATTGAGGAAAAAAAATACAAAACAGTCAAACGCAATGTTGTAGAGGACTTTGTATCCAATAATCAAGTTGATGGCACTATAATCCAAGAGGCTCTTGATGTTAGTGGAGTTAGCAGGAAGGGATATAGTTCGATTTTTCATGCGATATCCTCAACTTCAAAAGATCAAAGGATTAAACGAGTTTTACTGCCAAATCCAGCAACCGTGTGGAGGATAAGAGGTCATTTGAATGAAAGTATAGATGAATTTATTGGGCAGTATATCCATATTGAAGAAATATTTCATGGTGTTAAAGGAACCACTGTGTATGATCCTTGGAACAATATATTTTTAGATCTGCAACAACTTCAAAAAAGAATGGTCGAGTTTTATGGAATAACATTTGAGGAGTGCAAAGGCATTTTGAAATTTGTTATCAAACTGGATGAGTGTGAGGTTGTAAAGGAAAAGAAAATGGAAAGAGTTACTATTACATTGATGAATGGAGCGATTGATACATCATTGACTGAAGCGAGTTCGAAGTATTTTAGTGTGCAGTCAGAGAAACACATATGGTGGTTAGGCTCGTTCCAGGTATGATCATGGGCTATTTTATACTTGATTTTGGTCATTGTTTTCAAATCTGATATAGTAATACTTTTGTTTTCTATAATCTCGCAGGTGAAGACCGAAGACCATGAAACACTAGATTGGGTGTTTCATCACACGGAAATACCAACAATAATCAAAAGACAAGTGCAAGGCGAGAATCTCCATGTTGCAGGAAAAGGTGATTTTCAAGTAGAGTGGCACATGGCCGGGGATCTTAAAACACTTAAGTGCATGTATAACATTAGTAAAGGAGGCAACTCAAAGTCTCCTTATCTTTACTGCAAAGAATCAGCTCAAGTAATGGATTCAAAATGGTGGAAGAGAGCACCTAATAGAGATAAAGTTGACCCTGACTTCAAGGCCATTCTAGACATTCCACTATGTAATGTTCACATCTGGAGAAATTGGTATTTTTATATATTGGATTTGCTTGGAAACTCCGTCCCGAAAAAAATAGAAAGGATGCTCTTCAAGCATTGGAAAAAGTGTTATCCGATATAGGTCTGCATGGAGGAGATGTTCAAATCACAAAGGATTTTAAAAAGTCTACCAATGGCAAGGAGGTACCAATCAAGCCCTCTATTGGTGGTGTTAAGGCAAGAAGATTCTTGTCTCGACCCAAACACAGTAAGCAAGTAAGGCAAGGTAGAGCAGTTTCAAAGATTAATTATGGATTGTGGAAGCAAGTCCATAATGCTGTGAAAGATCATGAGGCAGATGGGGAAGCACGAAATAGGAAGGCAGAGGTGTGGAGGTCTCTTGATCAACTCTTCATGTTCTGTGACAAAGTAACATGGACAAAGAGTGATTACAAGAACTTTGAGGAGGCAATTAAACATTTTGGGAAGTCAATGAAAGACGCGTGGACAGACTGCAATATAACTCACTACATGGTAAGGTTCTCTCTTTTTTTTTTACTTAAGTGTGATCCTCTTTTTTTTATTACTTACTATGCATTCTTATGTCTTACAGCATATCATATACAACCACCTTCCCTATTTTGTCAAAAAGTATGGATGCCCAGCTATTTGGTCTACCCAAGGCATGGAGAAGTCTCACTACATGGCACGTAATGCATTTTTTAGACACACACAACACTATGGAGGGAGTCAGAAGGCGAATAGTCTGAAGGAAGTCTTCCAATGGTTTTACCGAGGCATACTACAAAGGCTGCATGCTAAAAGAAAAGTTGCTAGCTCCAAAATCAAGCTTGCTTTTCTTCTAGCCCAAAAGCAAAGACGAAGACAAGCTCTAGAAAATTCAATTGCAGCAGAGAGACATAGACAGTGGAGGGAATCGAAGATATTTAGAAACCATAAATGGACAAGTAAACATGAATAGGACTCATTTGTAACTTATTGGGGTTATGTCCACATGTTTTCAAACTCATTCAATAGAAATTTTTTTAGTGGAACAAGTGACTCTTGGTGTTATGCATGAAAAAAATTTCAATGTGAAACATATGATCTGAACTTAATACAATTTGTTTACAATTTCAATATATTGTTAAGTTTAATATTTAACGACACCACTCTATGTAAATGTACAAATCATTTCATCATCAACTTATTAATCATTTATACAAGATCATACCAGATATCAAAGACTTTATACAAATCAGTTCAAATTTAATATAATGTTTGTGCTATATTCGATGACTAAATCCTATTTCTCCCAGGGCCTGTTCATCGGAACTCTCTTTTTGATCTTGATTGGAGTCTTTTTCTTCTTTATTGGCTTGATGTCGACTGTCTCTTTATCCTTTTCTTCAGCTCTCTCCACCTGTTCCTCTTCTTGGACTGTGTGGCCTGATGCGATCATGGGTGGCTCTCGAAACCTTACAAGCTGGTGTTTTCCATAGCCCTCCAGATATAATTTGGGGTCCTTAACACCACATGCTAATGCATAAGAAGTGTAAGACAAAAAGTAAGCGGCCCTAGAGGCCTGCTTATTCACATAATCTCCAAATATATCTATGGTAGACAACCTCTCTATCAAAATGATCTTTTCCTTTTGCCATGAAAGAGCATGTCCACCTAAAGCCCTGGACAAACATTTTAGGAAGTAAACAATGGCTTCTCCATTGTTGCTCAACTGCCTATGGTAAATCAAGATCTTGGCACTGCCTAGATCATGAATATAATGAGCTAGGCCTGACATTTTGCGAAACCCAACCTGCCTACTTCCACTTGATCTCTGGAGGAATGTGTCATCCTCAATTTGTAGCTGCAACATATCAAAGGATTGGAGTGAGACAATACACAACCTACAAAACTAAAGTTAAGCAGAAGTCAAAGTATATGATTTGAAGTACCTTCTCATTTTCATCAGCAACAAGCAGTTCATCTTTCCAAAGATTTATCCCTCTCCCTTCTTGTACAGCCTCTTCTCTAGTCTTTTCTGTGTATAGAGCTGAGAGATTCATAGCTTCCTGTGTGAGCTGGAAGGCAGCTTCATCTGGCTCTTGGAACTTTTCAGCCTCTTTGAAACAAAATGAAAGGGCCTCTACAGGATCAAACATTGTTTCCAAAGCCAGAAGTGATTGGTCATCCTCTATGCCAACCTCCTTGTCAAGCCTTGAAGCCTGGGCAATAAGGGAAATGGCATAGTCCTCCCTCAAATCAAACATACACTCTATATCATGGAGGAAAACATAATCCTTTCCACCAATCAACACACCTGGAAGCATGGGCACTGCATAGTTGCTGCTCTGAACATCAAAATCTTCAACTGGCTCTGCTCCCCTCAGAGTTTTATTCCTCAGTTGAACAAGGTCAAGAGCAGCCACTTGCAGCCCCTCATCCTGAAGGTTGATATCTTCTTCTTGCTCTGCCATTTCAGAGCCCAAAGAAACATCCTCCTTTTCAGAAGCTTCAGATGTGTCTTCTTCTTCTGTTTTCTGCCCTTGTTCATCCAAGGACTCCTGACTGAAGACAATGTACATGAGAAATGCCATGCTCTCCTCCAGCACTCTGCACTTTCTGGTGTGCAAAGTACAGTTGAATTTATAGTGATCAGGCAGGCTGTCAAATCTTCTGCTCACATGGTACCTCAGCCTGTCATTGGAGACAATATGATTAATGTGCACAAAAACCTTTTCACCTCCCACAATTCTTCCTGCCTCTGTCAGTTCTTTGAAGGCATCCCAATAGTCTGAAAGAAAATCTTTGTGTTGCTCCAGTACAGAGCTCATTGAGAACTCCATGTTGAATATACTGTGGTATAAATGGAAGTTACTCTGAGCCTTGCATTTGTGAAGAAACTCAAACAGGAGCAAATCTGGAGAACTGTCCTCTTCTGGTTCCATTTGTTTTTTGATGGAAGAATCAGCACTCTGCTCCAGCCTCTTCTTTTTGCCTGTTCAAAAACTTATATACTATGAATTCTATATGCTGACATATGCAATCAGTGAATGCATTGTATATCACCAGATAATTCCTTCATGACATCTCATCACTCACCTGGTGATTGCTGAGGTTTTATTATAGCAGCAGAAAAGTCTAGCTTCCTCTTGAAAGGTGGGGCCTGGGAGCCAGCTGTTCCAAAACAAAAACATTTCTCATCATCAAGGAAGATCTCCACAGGGCTAAAGGTAGCAAATTAATGAGGTAGAAGTGAGAAACAAATAATACACAGGAATTTGCAGCAAAATGCGATATGGGCTGTTTAGAGAATTGTAAACCACTCTCCTCGCATTTTGTTGCAAATTCTCAAATTCTGGTCATGTGCATGTCAAATCAAGAACTTGGTTCATCTCAGTGATTCCTGGACACTATGATCTCATATGCAAGAGAAATAATGGAATGAGTGATACTATTCATGAGGAATGTGTCAACAACAGGAATTTGCAGCAAAATGCGATATGGGCTGTTTAGAGAACTATAAACCACTCTCCTCGCATTTTGTTGCAAATTCTCAAGTTCTGTTCATGTGCATGTCAAATCAAGCACTTGCTTCATTTCAGTGATTCCTGGACACTATGCTCTCATATGCAAGAGAAAAAATGGATTGAATGAAAATTTTCATGAGCAAGGAGTCCACAACAGGAATTTGCAGCAAAATGCGATATGGGCTGTTTAGAGAATTCCAAACCACTCTCCTCGCATTTTGTTGCAAATTTCTTCTTTCTGTTCATATCAACCTACAATCTAATTTCTGGGTGATTTACCACATTGTGGAAGAAGGATGGAGCTGAGTGAAGACATTGGGACATAAAAAATCCAATGGATGGAAGAAATAAATGTTGAAAAACATTGAAACCAAACTAGAACTCTGACCTTTTTTTTCCTTTTCCATGCTGATTGAGTTGCACTGGTAAATCTCCTGCTCTTTCTCTAGCTTGAACCTTGCACTCTAGGTAACCTGGAGATCTGGCAGTACTGTCTTCAGGATGGCTGCAGTCTGGATGGAGTGTGCTGGGTAGGAAAGAATCAGAGAGAAAGGATCAGGAGAGAGTCGTGGCAGGGATGAGAGATTGGAATCCAGGGGAGGGAAAAGTGGTTGTGGTATTCATGATGAAATAATGAATGGCACAAGTTCCAAGGAATAAAGTGTACTTTCACACGTGCCAGATTTCAAACTCCAAGAGATCTGGGTCCCATCCACATGTGTGAAAAACGACTAGATTCCACACGTGTGGGATTTAGTGATTCTTTAATTCATTTTGCACTTCTTTGTGGTATCCTGTTTTAGAACTCTTGCCCTCCAGTCTCACGCTAACACTTTATTTTGTTTAGATACTCCATCTTTTATCGTTTACCATATTGGTCCCACCTCAAGATCAATCACCTGCTCGATCCCATGCATATCTTCAAGAATGTGGCATCTACCATTTGGGAGCATTTGAATGGGACACGAGATTTAGCAGGCATAAGGGAGGATCTACGTGCCACAGGGAGGATGCGTGAAGCTTGGCCTCAAGAGAGACCAAATGGGCGTGTTTTTTTACCTCGTGCACCGTGGATGTTATCAAAGCTAGAGATGGCGACGGTGAAGCGCGCTATTACTACAATTCGTACTCCCACTGGATGCATGAGGTGTTTGAAGGGAGCCTTTACAAAGAGCAAGAAAAGAGGTGTAGAGCAATTATATGGCTTGAAATCTCATGATTGGCACAAGATGCTCCAAGTAGGTATTTTATATGCATAATATCTTTTTCCTTTCAAATTTGTAAGTGAATAGCTATAAGCAACTAATCAACCACCTCCTCGCGGGTTCAGTTCATACTACCTACTAGCATTTCACGTAGTGCATCAAAGGACGTTGGATGGACAAAAATAGTAGAGCCTAACCCGCCTTCACAGCCACATTC
This sequence comes from Dipteris shenzhenensis, assembly GCF_047967505.1. Taxonomy (NCBI): domain Eukaryota; kingdom Viridiplantae; phylum Streptophyta; class Polypodiopsida; order Gleicheniales; family Dipteridaceae; genus Dipteris; species Dipteris shenzhenensis. The sequence continues at coordinate 21,602,401 of NC_141607.1, forward strand.
ATCCACGTTCAAAACACCCGAACAACACAATCACAAGGCAAAAGGCATTCAATCAACATTTTCCTCTCTATAGACCTTCTGAGACAACTCACACTTGGATACATTTTCTCCAGAGATGAGACAACCTCAGAAAGAAGCCCACTAGACTACACAGCCCATGCTCATTCTTTGCAATACCCCCGTCACCCTTTTCTGTCATGTGATCCTAGAACTACGGCTATCTCTTACTTACTGAGCTCAAAGAGCTCTCGCGGACCTTTGGCTTGCATAATAGAGTCACTACCCCATTTCTACCTCATGCAATGAAATCTCTTTGTACTTCTCTATTCACGGTGTACATTAGTCACCTAAGGTATTCTGACCGAGCCTCTCTACTAGCAACCCCACAGCTCATGTGATCACCAATCAAGCACCTTCATGAAGTTCGGCATCGCAGCCTCTCCCTTGCTCTCGGAACTCTCCTCGTCTGTGGTCCTCCCACACTCCTTCATCGAATTTTTCTATCCTCTCCGATCAAGAAAATCCCTCCACGAGCTCCCTCATTCTCTCATGTGAAGATAGCTGTCTCACAGCTACTCTGCTACTCATTGAGCACCTTCGTTCGCCATGGTCCTCCTGTTCACGGAGCTCCTATCAGAATCCCAAACCATAGTCTACGCTCTTGAATTACATGCTCTGCCTCTGCGCAAGGACTCCCTGCAACCGTGTGTGACCCTTTCTCTCACGAAATTCTCCTCATCTGTGGTCCTTCCACACTCCTTCACTGCACTCCAGCCCACGATCTCCTCCGCTCCTCAAAGATCCCCTCTCGTCACGAATCCTTCACCCAAGCAGCAGCTCCTTCTCTTCGTGCTTCTGAGCTCCTCCCGCCGTCTTTCATCCAGAAGCCTCTCCTGCTCCACCGAGCACACCCCCCTCATATACACCTGCAATTCGCAATGGTTGCTCTTGGTCCTCCGAATCGTATATTGGCGACGCCTTCCCTCCTCCAGGAGTCTCTCTCCTTCCATCGTGCACGGTTCTCTTCTTCACGTGGCCTTCTTGCGTTCTCTTTGGGACCTTCACCCTCTAAACTCCTCGACCTCTGCTCCTTCTGTGAGCCCCTCCTAGCCCACGTCTCGCAAAATACTCCCTGGCTCTCGTATTGCCCCTACTATCTCCTCATTACCTCTGAACTCACCACGTCCTGTGCTGTGAGCCTACGATCCCTTCTCCATCATCTCATGACAGTCCTCTCAGGACTATTCCCCAGCCTGCCTTCTCCCTGGCCCACAGAGCTCACCGTCGTCCCCATCATTCCAACCATCGTATATTTCTGCGTAGTCCTGGACCTCCCTTACAGTCCTCCCGTTGTGCCTCTCCTACCAAGCTTTTTCCAGAGAACCGCCCCTCTGAAAGACCTCCAAGCCTGCAGTAGCGACACCTCTCTTTAGACCCTGCAGTCTGTAATCGCGTCCTCACTGCAGCCACTCTCCCTTGCTCTAGAACTCACGTATCTTCTCGGCATAGTTGAGATGCTTCGCCCTTTCAAAAACGTTCCAGTAAGAGAAGACGACCTCCTCTTCACTACGATATATGCTCATAGCTTCTCTACTGCTCATAGAGCACCCGCATCGCGATGTTCCCCCAGCTTTCCAAGCTCTCTCTCTCCAGAGGAGCTCCTCCTGCTCACAGCGCAATCCCCTTTTCAGAAGCTCTCCGCCCACACACCTCCTCTCTCGAATCCTCGTCCCTCTTCATCGTTGCCATCCTCGCGAGCTCATGACCAGAAGCTTCCTTCATCACGTAGCCACGTGCATGCATGCTCCTTTCCAAATCAATTTGGCCACCTCAGCTTTATTTGCCACCTCATCAGTGACATTTTACCACTCTCAAGACATTTCCCCCAAATCACACACCAAGGCACTTAAGCACATATTCATTGACTATGTGCACACAAATGCATGCCACCAGTCGTTTAGCATTTGATTGCCCACTGACCATCCACATATGATGAACACCATCCCGTCCCTGGATACCATGAAGTGCTCGAAAGTTGCTCACACAAAATCTGATTGAACGCCAGCAAGCACACACACAGGTTGAACATCACACATGTACATATGTTTAGACAAGTTTGGGGTTTTCAAAAATCTTCACACACCTTTAGCAACCCCTACTCTTCTGCTGTGACATTCATGTCCAGCAGCTAAAGAAGAACATCGGCAAACCACCTGGATCAAAAACAAAGCAAACTTGTGCTCTATGCCTCTGTTTTTCTCCTCCCGGATCAAAAGGATAACTTTGAACCCTCCACTGCCAAATGTGCATAATCCACCATCCTCCTGGATCAAATGGAATCAACAACACACCAATTTGATGTAGCCACCAGCTCCTTCCATGTATCCACTTCCTCACTAAGCCTCCAGGATCCCATATCTTATCTTGCCAGGATATTACACAACTCCACTGGCTATCAGCCGTCACACTTATATCATGAGTCTTGCTCCTCTTCTCATGAGCTACATTTTTTGAGGTTACAACCTCACACACAGATCTCACAGGCACAACCAGCTCATAATCTATGATTAGGGACTTCTCAGCATACCCTATTGTCTCAACCTTCGAAGCTGCAAAACTCAACCCATCACATGAATTATCAAGATCACTCAGGAGCAAACAAACATCTCTTCCACCTGAAGAATGCTCAAACATACCAGCATACTCTTTCTTGTCATTGCCAACCACACATGCAAAATCCATGAGGGTATCATCAAGTAAAGCATCTAGCTGATCATCAACCACACTATCACTGCCATCTATCTCAACATGCATACTGGTGTTTTCATTCTCTTTTGAAGAGATCAATGCAAACATATCATTCAGTGCATCATCAAGAACACGATCCATCTCATCCTCTGAATCACCATCATCTTGTAAACACTGAATCTTAACCTCATCATACTCATCACAATTTGCATGCACACAATCAACACTTGCTGTCTGTAGGTCTTTTACTTTATCAGTAATAGCCACATCAGCTTCATCACTGTCACACATGATTGAGCTCTCATCTTCACTACTAATTTCACACCTCTCTTCCTCATTTGCTGAACCTGAAATCTCATCTTCCTCGGTATGCACAATCACAGTGTCAACCACAAACTGATTGCATTCAGCCATCATAGGCATATCATCACCACTCAACACTGGAGCATGATCATCATCTACACACATAGACTTATCCTTAGCTGCCTTTAATGGGCTCTCAACATTTCTGCCATCTATGGTAGCAACCCCTTCTCTCGGGCTCTCTTCTACCGCCTCACACAGAACTAGCTGAGCAACACCCTCTTCCATAGCAACTGACAAGCCTCCACTCATAAGTGTAATGATTTCCAGCTCCCTTTCATCATCAACTCTATATGCATCCGGTTCCTTCAACAGTGAAGACAACTGACTCTCTTCCTCTGATGAGATGCTCTCTTCCTCTGTCTCACTCAAAAAATCTCTCTCTTCATCTGTGACTGTCTCCTCAAGTTCCTCTTCCAATTCCAGTCGACAGCTCATCACATAATCTGGTTCTCTCCTTGCATCAGCTGAACTTCCTTCTCCTCCATCCATAGCAACTCTCCTGTTATTTTGACCTCTGCTTCTCCCTGCAGTCTCCATCCAATTTAGGCTGAGTGTTTTCATCAGCTCCACAGCTTCATGCAATTCCTTTTTCAGGGAATCATCCTGCATAGGAATAGACACCGGCTCTCTCTCTGCATATGCCTTAATCATTTCTGGCCTACTGACCAGGGTTTTAGGCTCCTCTTGCATACCAAGCTGCCTCAGTCTCTTGACCTTCCATTCTTTCTCTCTAGCCACTCTGACTGCATCCTCAAAACTATCAATATTCTTCATCTCCACCTTCAGACGGAGGGTAGACTCCAGACCAGCCACAAACCGGTCTCTCTTTATCATTTGCGGGGGTACTTCAGGAATCAAAGCCTCACACCATAGACTCCACAGTCTACCAAACTCTATCAGATACTGATCCACATCCTGGCTATCCTTTTGCTGAATTTTGCACAACTCCTTCCATACTTCATTAGGGTTCCTGCATTGTGCAAACCGTGCAAGAAAAGCTGCTCTCACCACTGTATACTCCGGATTTTGCTGCTGAGGATGAGCAGTCCTGAAGGCAGCCACTTGAGTCTGCAACCATGCTTTTGCATCTCCCTGCAAACAATAATTCAAAATCTGAAACAGAATCTGAGGGGTTGCCCTATCCTTCATAAGTGCTGTGAATTCCATCTTTTCCAAGAATCTCACTGCATTCTCATATGGCATCCCCCAAAACTCTGGAAAGTCCTCTGCCATCCTCACAATCTTTCAACTATCACACACCCTCGCTTTCTCAACCGCAACAAAACTGGAAGGCAACAAAACAAACACACTACTGAAGAAGCTCACTTTGCATCCGAAGAGCATTCTTTTTCCTGCGGGCAAGCACTTTCAAAGTTCTCTGCACTCTGGCTCGGAGTCGGATCACACGTAGCTGGACTTCAATACATCTGTCCTTCCTGTGACCACATTCTCCACACCACTCACACTGTATCACTCTCATGTGTGGATTTCTCCCCATTGCTTGCAACACATCTCAGAACACCTGCTCCTCCAATCTTGTAAACTGAAGTGAACTCCTCCGTGGAGGCACCAAAACGTGGATGGACAAAAATAGTAGAGCCTAACCCGCCTTCACAGCCACATTCATCCACGTTCAAAACACCCGAACAACACAATCACAAGGCAAAAGGCATTCAATCAACATTTTCCTCTCTATAGACCTTCTGAGACAACTCACACTTGGATACATTTTCTCCAGAGATGAGACAACCTCAGAAAGAAGCCCACTAGACTACACAGCCCATGCTCATTCTTTGCAATACCCCCGTCACCCTTTTCTGTCATGTGATCCTAGAACTACGGCTATCTCTTACTTACTGAGCTCAAAGAGCTCTCGCGGACCTTTGGCTTGCATAATAGAGTCACTACCCCATTTCTACCTCATGCAATGAAATCTCTTTGTACTTCTCTATTCACGGTGTACATTAGTCACCTAAGGTATTCTGACCGAGCCTCTCTACTAGCAACCCCACAGCTCATGTGATCACCAATCAAGCACCTTCATGAAGTTCGGCATCGCAGCCTCTCCCTTGCTCTCGGAACTCTCCTCGTCTGTGGTCCTCCCACACTCCTTCATCGAATTTTTCTATCCTCTCCGATCAAGAAAATCCCTCCACGAGCTCCCTCATTCTCTCATGTGAAGATAGCTGTCTCACAGCTACTCTGCTACTCATTGAGCACCTTCGTTCGCCATGGTCCTCCTGTTCACGGAGCTCCTATCAGAATCCCAAACCATAGTCTACGCTCTTGAATTACATGCTCTGCCTCTGCGCAAGGACTCCCTGCAACCGTGTGTGACCCTTTCTCTCACGAAATTCTCCTCATCTGTGGTCCTTCCACACTCCTTCACTGCACTCCAGCCCACGATCTCCTCCGCTCCTCAAAGATCCCCTCTCGTCACGAATCCTTCACCCAAGCAGCAGCTCCTTCTCTTCGTGCTTCTGAGCTCCTCCCGCCGTCTTTCATCCAGAAGCCTCTCCTGCTCCACCGAGCACACCCCCCTCATATACACCTGCAATTCGCAATGGTTGCTCTTGGTCCTCCGAATCGTATATTGGCGACGCCTTCCCTCCTCCAGGAGTCTCTCTCCTTCCATCGTGCACGGTTCTCTTCTTCACGTGGCCTTCTTGCGTTCTCTTTGGGACCTTCACCCTCTAAACTCCTCGACCTCTGCTCCTTCTGTGAGCCCCTCCTAGCCCACGTCTCGCAAAATACTCCCTGGCTCTCGTATTGCCCCTACTATCTCCTCATTACCTCTGAACTCACCACGTCCTGTGCTGTGAGCCTACGATCCCTTCTCCATCATCTCATGACAGTCCTCTCAGGACTATTCCCCAGCCTGCCTTCTCCCTGGCCCACAGAGCTCACCGTCGTCCCCATCATTCCAACCATCGTATATTTCTGCGCAGTCCTGGACCTCCCTTACAGTCCTCCCGTTGTGCCTCTCCTACCAAGCTTTTTCCAGAGAACCGCCCCTCTGAAAGACCTCCAAGCCTGCAGTAGCGACACCTCTCTTTAGACCCTGCAGTCTGTAATCGCGTCCTCACTGCAGCCACTCTCCCTTGCTCTAGAACTCACGTATCTTCTCGGCATAGTTGAGATGCTTCGCCCTTTCAAAAACGTTCCAGTAAGAGAAGACGACCTCCTCTTCACTACGATATATGCTCATAGCTTCTCTACTGCTCATAGAGCACCCGCATCGCGATGTTCCCCCAGCTTTCCAAGCTCTCTCTCTCCAGAGGAGCTCCTCCTGCTCACAGCGCAATCCCCTTTTCAGAAGCTCTCCGCCCACACACCTCCTCTCTCGAATCCTCGTCCCTCTTCATCGTTGCCATCCTCGCGAGCTCATGACCAGAAGCTTCCTTCATCACGTAGCCACGTGCATGCATGCTCCTTTCCAAATCAATTTGGCCACCTCAGCTTTATTTGCCACCTCATCAGTGACATTTTACCACTCTCAAGACATTTCCCCCAAATCACACACCAAGGCACTTAAGCACATATTCATTGACTATGTGCACACAAATGCATGCCACCAGTCGTTTAGCATTTGATTGCCCACTGACCATCCACATATGATGAACACCATCCCGTCCCTGGATACCATGAAGTGCTCGAAAGTTGCTCACACAAAATCTGATTGAACGCCAGCAAGCACACACACAGGTTGAACATCACACATGTACATATGTTCAGACAAGTTTGGGGTTTTCAAAAATCTTCACACAACGTGAAAGATTGTATTTACAAGATGGGCGAGCTTGTGAGGTATGTGAGCTCAAAGGAAATACATCCCACCACGCTTGAGAATGCTCGAGTTATGTCAGTGGAGGCAGTTTGTTTAGTGGAGGAGACATTTCCACGTTCTATTCTCACAAGCCAACTACATCTCATAGTACATTTGGTGGATGAGATTGCTATATGCGGTACTATACATGCACGATGGTTGTTCTTTCTCGAGCGCTTCATGAAGACGTTGAAGAGCTTCGTGAGACAAAATGCAAGACCCGAAGGTAGCATGGCCGAGGGTTGGTTGGTACAAGAGTCACTTGTATATATTTCTGAGTTTCTTGTTGATGTGGATAGCTCTCTCCCACGACTATGGAGAGATGATGAAGACCTAAGGATGACCTCTATTGTGCCTCAAGGAAAAGGACGCAACAAACTAATAGACACGGAGTTGCATAATAGTATCAACCTCTTTTGCTTGCTTAATAGTGATGTGATGAAAAGATGGGTGACAAGATACGAGGATGCAAAGGCAAGAAGACAAGAAGAAAGGGCCCTCTTTCGTACACACCACGGATCTCGTGTGCCATACCCTCAGCATCTAAGAGCACTTCCAAAGGATATTCATGTGGATTAGCTACTTGATGAAATGGAGAAAGCAGAGAAAGACAAGGGGATGCATATCACAATCGAAGAATGGGAGTATGCTAGGGGATGCATGAGCAAGGTCGGTATATAGAATGTTATGCATAAGTTAGGAGCTTTTTATAATTTAGATTGCTTATTTAATTGATTTTTTCTTGGTGTAGTGCACTATGTTCAATGCTATATGGTGTGAGGGCAAGCATTTTCGAACACAACAGATTGATGATAAGAGAAACACACAAGATTGCGGCGTCATTGCTAGCTTTGAGGGAGCCAATGGAGCCATGGATGATTATTGTGGCATAATCCAAGATATCATTATGCTTGACTTTCGACGCTTCTTTGTGTATGTTTTGGATGTAAAGTGGTTTAAGGACGTGGTGGAAAGAGGCCCTAATGCAACAATCAAAACGCCATGCAAGTGGCTTTGTAACTATTGACTCCACAAAGTTTTGGCAAAGTAGGAAGGACACACTAGTACTACCGCAACAATGTGAACAGGTACTGTGCACACATATAAAAATACTCGCTTTTAAATATTTGATGCAAGAAAAGTAACATGATTGTATTTGTGTTTGAATTAGATTGTCTATCAACCAATGGTGGATAATAATAGATGGTGGCATGTCATACCTATTATGCCACGTTCCAAAGTGATGTATAGTACATTTACTAATATGGAGCGTATGGAGGATGATCATGGCCATGGACGTGATGATGACCGTGATACAAGAGAGGAGGATGATCATGAGATAGGAGATATAGATATTGAGGCCGGCATTACCCGTGAGGACGAGCCTACCATTGGAGATGTTGATTTCGATGAGCACATGAGTGGCACAAGTAGTAGTGGGTTGAATGTATTTGTAGATATAAACACTTGTTTGGATTTTGAAGTAGATAGTTTGGCAAGGGTTGATCTCATTGAGGATGAGATTGAACCGTAGCCCCACAATTGATATTGGCAAAACTATTTTAGTACATATTGTCTCATTCTCCTCATTTCACTTAATTCTTGTATATGTGGGCTTGCAAAAAATTATGTGCTTTGGTAATCATGGGCAATGTTTGCAAAGCAATGATGTACACCAAAATCTCACTTTCTGTATTTTCTGGAGCGCGTCTACTTACGCGTCTAAATGCGCGTCTGATTCTCAGTGTACACGCGCAAATAGACGCGCAAATACACGCGCAGATAAATGCGCTAATAAACGGGATGTTAGACGGGCCCGTATTTTCTCAGACCAAACGCCCAAATAGACGCGGTGATTTACGCGCAAATAGACGAGCGTTTAGCCGCGCCTATAGACGCGCCCGTAATTTCTCTACTAAAGCAACGCCTATAGACGTGCCCGCTATTTTGTGCGTCTACCAAGCGCGTCTATAGTTGCTTTGTGTTGTTGTGCCTCTTGGTGGCTCCATTGAGTTTCTTATAATTGATGCAGACCCGCCACTTGTTTTTCTTTGGGGTGACTACCACTAGTGAAACCCATTTAGTATTGTGAACCGGAACAATAAATCCAGCTTCTATAAGTTTCTGCAACTCTAAGCGCAAAGCATCGGTCTATAGGGCCTTAATCTCCGATACTTCTGAGCCACATGCTTCGCATCAAGCTTCAACTCTATCTTGTACTTTATGGCAGTCACATGGCCAAGGTGGTGGTAGCTAGTTGCGAAGAGGTCACGGAAATCTTTGAACATTTCTAGGAACTCATCTTTCTCACTTGGAGTGAGGTCTGGGAAAAGCATAGATTCAAGCTGTTGAGGACTAGCTATTACCTTTTATACAGGTGGCAGGGTCGACGATAGCCCCATCATGTAAACTTCCTCCTCTGAGAACTCCCTCGTTCAGACACCGAGGATGAGAGAGTATCACTGTCTTGCTCCTCTTCTTCTTTGGTTCCGTGGCACCTAGTTGCACCAGGATCTTCTCCTTAGAAGTACCAAAAGACGTGTTCTGTCTTTCAATAGCTGACTGCATCACTCTTTCTCAACCATGGTCTCCCGAGTATGGCTAGATAACTCTTGCCTATATCTTTGATATCCACTTCATAGAAATTGACAGTGGTGGTCAACCCATTGATAGTGATGGGCAAATCCTCAATGACTCCCAAGGTGGCGAGTGGTCGACCATCTACTACATTGAGTCAAGTGGAGGAACGCCTTGGGCATTTCAAATTTCTTCATAATTAGAGGCACCATGATATTACATGCAGCTCCCCCATCAACACACACTTTTGACACGATAATTATCTATAATAACATCTATTGATGTGGGTGCCGATCAATTTCTTCAGAGATAGAAGAAACCTCTTGTACCTTTCCCTTTTTCTTGCTCCTTGTTGAGAGCCCTTGCTGCAGCTCACGTCTCACCTTAGGGCTTAATGCTATTAGTTGAGGGAGCGTGATGCTCAAAGACCGATGAGTAAGGTCCTGAACGACCGAATAGTCCTCTTGCCCCGAGCTGGATGGAAAAATTTGAGGGCGACCACTTACTCCTGCGAGATCTTTTAGTCTTCTCTGTTGGTGGGTCTGGCATCTCAACATCTAAGGGCTCTGAGAAGAATACCTTCTTCTTGGGGCAGCCCGGTCCATGGTTTGGAGAGGGGTCTGAGGTGGTATGACTTCATTTTCTGAGGTTAAGGATCTCTACGTCAGAATCCTTGGTGCCTGATTCACTCAGAAGATTCACCCTTGGAATATTAGGACATTTCGTGCGATAATGACCCTTCTGGTGGCACTCGTAGCACACAACATTGGCACGTTCTCTTGGAAGGTGATCGGCTTGATATCTGATGCCCACCATCTCAAGCTGAAGATCATTCAGGGCCTTGGCTAGGTCATTGACTCCAGGTTCCTTAGCAGGAGGGATCGGGGGAGTAGGAAGGAGAGGGGCTCGTGGGTGAGGCTGGAAAATCTTCCAAGCGGAGGTTAAGGATATACTCCTTATTGAGGGTAAGCCTCTAAGGGAGGACCATACATGTGAGATGGAGGCAATGGATACATCCGTGATGAGGGGTGGGGGTATGCCCCTGAGTTAGACCCCCCAGATTGTTACAAGAATTGGGAGGATTGCGGAGGGATAATCGTCTTCTTTGAACTAAACTTTATCAAACTTTTGAGCAATCTCATGTGCTAGCACCATAGCTTTTGGATTCTCCCATTTAAGCTTGAGGCGGAATTCGTCACTTGCTCCTCGTACAAGGTAGCCCAGCACATGCTGAGTCATTCCAGCTCGAAATCCGGCATTGTCCTCCTGCGTGGCAATTAAACGGTCCAAGAGCACGACCGCTCAATCCACATATCGGCACGTTGTCTCATCTTCTGACTGCTTCAAGTTTATCACCTATAGGTACACATTCTCCGACTCCTCTTCTTTGCCGAAATACTCAATCATCGCTACTGTTAACCTTGGCCAGCTTTAGTGAACGTTGTCGGCCTGCTTCTCATACCACATGAACCAAACCCTCTAGATATGTGGTAAGAACCAATAGCCATCTATCTTCAGTAAGAAAGTTGAGAGAAACACAACAGCGCTTGAAGGCCACAAGATACTCATTTGGATTTTTCTTCAACCCATCCACAGAACACGGGAATGTCAGCCATGCTTGAAAAATGAAAAAGATAGTTGCAATGAGGCTTATCTATAGGCAAACAATGAAAAGAGGTAGCTTGAACTGAAAATCAGGTGAAGATACATCCACAAAGCACACATAGGCAAGGTAGGGTATAACTGGTGTATTGTGAAATACTACACGGAAAGAATCTTCAGCATAGAATATCGTACAGTCTTAAAAGGACCAACCCTCATGATATAGCATCCATCTTTACAAGCGAGGGTTAGAGACACGGCAATGCATGAGGTTGTTCATTAAGGCAAACAAGAATGCCATGACAAATATCAACAGTTGGAGAGCTTGCACATCACCTTCAGCTTCTTTCAGTTCTTGTAATCGCCATTCTATTTCTTCAAGGAATGTGCGGTCTAGCATCCTTCTTTTGAGCAATGTCCTTGAGGACCTTTTTGATGATCTTCCGAAGTCGGTAAACTCGTATCAAATATGCCCAACACTTAGTTTCATGATGACCACAGCCTTTGCATTCCTTACAAATCATCATCCTCCTTCGTGGCTTGTGTCTTTGTTGGGACGGTGCTTCCACTCGCTTCATGCGTGATTGAAGTACAAGCTTCACGTGCCAAGAAATCAGCAACTATATTTTGAGCTCGAGGAATATGCTCAATTTTTACCTCTTTAAATTGTTGGCAAAGTTACAATGCTTGTTGATGTCGTGGAACCAAGTCTTCACTTCGCACCTTCCATCTTTCATTAACTTGTTCACACACGAGTTGAGAATCTCCTTGCACCTCAAGTTGCTTGATGCGATTTCTTATGCCTTTTGTAGCCCAAAAATGAGTGTCGAGTACTCAGCTTGCTTGTAAGTACTTACTGATGCAGACTTGCTATAACAATACACCTCACCCCCTAGTGAAGTGGGCTTCACACCCACCCAACACTCTTGGTCGAAGGTTTGTATGCACCATCAAATTGGAGGAGTCAAGATGTCATCATATCAAGACTAAAATCCGGACATCCCAAGTTTCTCGGTAGTCTAAGATAGATAGAAGGAGAGGGTGGGAAGAATTCAATACTTGAGCAAGACATTCAGCACCAAATAAACTTGCAATCCTTTGTTGATAGTTTATCTTTAAACTAAAAAGAATTACAACTTGAAGCTCAAAATGAGGCACAAAAGGTTGATTAGGTACAAAGGAATTCTTTTGTCGAAACATTACCAACCATAGTCGAGCCCTAGAAAACCTTTGTAGTGAGATCGAGAAAAAATCATACAAGATGAGCTTATCCGCAAGAATTAATAAACAAATGCGTCAAATCTCTCCCCAAGCTTAGGAGGCATCCCACCCTTCGAAGAATGTCACCCTTTTCATTACCTCCAATGCAGCAAGTAGCTCGATCACCGCACAATGAGTAGAATTGAAATCAAAGTCCTCCTAATGTATCACTAATTTTTCACCTTGAATCATTCACGGTGTATCATGTTAGAACATGAAGTCAAGTTGAGTGTTCTAGTGTGTACTAGGAACTAGTATTTGTGTGAGTGCGCCACGTGTCATATTGGGAATTATCCCATATACACTAGGTACTTTAGTTTGTGTGTGCACTCTATAAGAGTGTTGTACTTCCTTGTGTCAAATCAGAGGAGTCAACATCTACATCAAGCTTTCCATCATGTGAGTACTTTGGTTATCTTTGCTTTGCTCTAGCATTTTCATTATGTCTTTCCATTCCATTCTTGCACCTTCATGTGGTATCAGAGCCAGCTCCCCTTCCTCCTTGCCTTCTAAGGAATTGAGTTGAGAGAGGCCAGAAAAAGAAGCTTCTCTCTCTCTCTCTCCTTGGAAGGCTTCCCTTCCCGTACCCCTTCATGTGGAGCTGGAGCTTCCCTGTGGTCTTCATCAACATGTAGCTGCCCACGATTTCCCTCTTCATTTGCCATCTTCTCCTCCAAATCTGGCTGCTCCCCTCGTGTTTGCTGCCCGCCACCTCTTCTCACTTACCTCGCCATTCTCTTGCTGCTGCCTGCCACCTCTTCTCACTTACCTCGCCATTCTCTTGCTGCTGCCCGCCTCTACATCAGGCTGCCACTACCCTGCTGCTGCCCGCCTCTACATCATGTCGCTCCTATTTGTCCCTGATGCTGCTCAAAATCTGCGCCAAGTTCTGTCCCATCCTTCAGCAACTGTCTAGCGGTTACTTCATTCTTCATCGCCATCATTTGTTGCTGCAGTTCTGCCCCGTCATTTGTTTCCAATTCAACACACCAACTGTTGCTGAATTCTAAGTAAAAGTGCGCCCCATTCTCCTGCATCTTCCCATGAATACTCACGTTGCCATTGACAAGTTCAATGGCCAAGGATTCCACACCTGGCAAATGAAGATCAAGTTCCACTTGATGAAGTACAATCTGTGGAATCTGGTCAAGGGAACTTCTTCATCAAAAGAGAGGGAAAAGGAACCTCAACGTCTCGAGCAAGCATTCGCAATCATTGCATTGGGTCTTGGAGACAATTATCTGCATCATATTGCCAATCTTGAAGATCCTGCTGAAGCTTGGGCTGTGCTTGACCACTTATTTGGTGCAAGTAGCAAGCATTCTAAGCTGTCACTCAAGATTGAGTTCTTTGAGTTAGAGCTGACATCTGGAGCACCTCTTGATGCTCACATCAACAAAATGAGAAGTCTCATGAACCAATTGGCTTCGGTTGATTCACCGGTGACAGAAGATGATTCTATGGCAGTGCTTCTCAAAAGCATGCCAAAAGAATACGACAACCTGGTAACCACGCTGAAATATGGTCCTAATCCTTCATTTGAAGGAATCATAAGTGCATTGCAGGAAGAGGAAAGGAAGAAAGAGAAACAGAAGGATGAGGGAGAACTAGCTTTGGCAACCAAGTTCAAAAGGATGAATTTTAAAGCTTGTAAACATTGTGGCAAAAACAATCATGATGAGAAAGATTGCTTTCGCATCAAGCCATGTGGGATTTGTGGCAAGAATGGCCACTCTGAAAGTAACTGTTTCTCAAAGAAAAATTCAGCAAATATGGTGAAGGACACAAGTGATGAAAAAGCATATATGGTAGATGATAAAGATTTTTGTTTCTAGGGTTCCTTGCCTGGATCATGTTTCCAAAAAGGATTTTGTAAACCTGTTGCAACCGCTATGAGTATGCAAAGGTATCTTGTCTTAATCTGTTTGACCTCTTAGAGGTATCTATTATGTTTTGTGTGTTTATCCTGGTATATCCCATATTATGTACCTACCCAAGGATGTCCAACTTGCATGAGAGACTAGAGCCGTGGATTTATCCTTGACCAGAGACCCTGGCATGAGAGACCATGAGCCTATGATTTATCCTTGCAGTATGAGGCATTTCCTTGAGGGGGGATTTGTTGGGAATATCAAGGAACTGCATTTTTTTATGGACTCATGCTATCACTCACCTTTCCTTCATGAGGGGGTGTTAGAACATGAAGTCAAGTTGAGTGTTCTAGTGTGTACTAGGAACTAGTATTTGTGTGAGAGTGCCACGTGTCATATTGGGAATTATCCCATATACACTAGGTACTTTAGTTTGTGTGTGCACTCTATAAGAGTGTTGTACTTCCTTGTGTCAAATCAGAGGAGTCAACATCTACATCAAGCTTTCCATCATGTGAGTACTTTGGTTATCTTTGCTTTGCTCTAGCATTTTCATTATGTCTTTCCATTCCATTCTTGCACCTTCATATCATCCCACCCATCGTCTCCTTGAACAATGATTTGTACAATCAGTTATTGAAAATCAACATGAAGATCAAGAAAGAGATCTCGCCAATTAGTAGCCGTAATGAGCGTAGGACGAAGCACCAAATCCTTGAACTTGTCGAAGAGTGACATAAATATCAATTCTCCTCGTGTGACGTGCGTCCAAGGAGTGAACTTAAAAATGTTCAAAATCTACGATCTAGTATCAGATATGAATAGAACATATAAAATGAAGTACTTTTGCTTTTTACAATAACATGAAACTCCTTACGGTTAGAGAGTTACAGTTCATGCGATTTCACCACATAAGCAATATCTTTACACTTTCATCACTTTCTGTTTGTTGGCCCATTGGTAAGACTTCCTTTTGTGAATAAGCAGGTCTTGGATTCAATTCCCACTCCTTAATAAAAATAGAGGAGAGGAGAAGAAAAGAGAAGGAGAAGAGGAAGAGGATAAGGATGTGAGATCTTTTGCAAGAGCCTGAAAAGTCTGTCCCCAACGTGCAGGTAAGCCAAAAGACACAGGAATCTAAGAAAACAGCCGCGATCTGTTTGCGAATGCGCAGATGCGCCAGAAGATGTAGAAAATTTAAAAAACAGTCACGATTCGCGATCTGTCTGCGATGCGCAGATGCACTAGCTACGACCACGGAGCGTGCAAGTGTTGCAGATGCACAGGAGCAATTTTGTAGATGCGATCGATCAAAAGACATGTGACACTGCACAGAAGACGCGCAAGAACCCAGAAGATGTATAGGAACCGCAAGCTAAAGGCGTAGGAACCTAGAAGATGCGTAGAAACCGCATGCTAAAGACATAAGAACTGAGAAGTTCTGCAGCCGTAGAGATGAAGAATTACGAGCAATAGATACGCGGATTGGAGACGTAGAAGCAAAGAAACGCACACGGAAGATACTGCATACTATACTTAACCGTAGGAGTAACGAATTTTACACCACTAACCGTGGAGATTTCGATCCCAACAGCCACACCTATTCTAATAACTAGAAAAGAATTCAATGCATGAGGCTAGATGCCAGGCATGGCGACGCTCGAGGGCCATGTAGGAAAAGGGAACATTAGAAAAGAATTCAATGCATGAGGCTAGACGCTAGGCATGGCAACGCTCGAGGGCCATGGAGGAAAAGGAAACGTTACAGAGGAAGCATTAATATAGGTGGAGAAAAAAGATTAAGAGGGGTGGGAATGAAGAGGGGGACTATGGCACAAAGGGGAAGGAAGAGGATGTACATGATGGGAGGTGGAATGTAGAGATGGAGACATCAAGGGAGCAGGGTCATGCTTTATCTGAAAGGAAAGATGGGGGGAAGAAATCAAAGTACTAGCTAGGTGGCTTTACAAGAATGACTGTGTTCCATCAAGGAATAACCCCCTCCTTTTTTAGCCAAGAGAAGGGGTCTCTCCCAATAAATGCATTCTCCCACATGCATGGTGTGTGTGAAAGAGTGACCCATGTGGGTAGGTGAGATGGAGACATTAAGAGAGAGGATCATGCTTTATTTAAAAGAAAAGATGGGAGGAAGAAATCAAAGTACTAGCTAAGTGGCTTTACAAGAATGAGCATGTTCCATCAAAGAATAGCCCCCTCCTTTTATAACCAAGAGAGGAGCTCTCCTAATAAATGCAGGATTCCCATATGCATGGTGTGTGTGGAAGAGTGACCCATGTCGGCTAGGCGGTTACGCACTCTCAATTGTGTGTGATAACCCTTTGTCTTATTTTTCCACATACATCAACCCCCATATCCCAAGTCTAAGATACTCCCTTGATCTCTTTCCAATTTTATAATACGTTCAAATATTTAGGAGGACAAGTGAAAAGTTGACACAAGGAATCTTGCCACCTCATCCTACTTTCCCATTATTTAGCTTGCATTCTTGGACTTTCTACACCCCTCACATGGGCATATCCTACATGGAGGGAATAATCCAATATAATATCCAACTCCACCTATTTTATATTACTTCTCCCATGGTAATTGGACCATATCTCACTAAATGTACGCATGGGATCGCCTAAGTGGAAGGATGGTGCATGGAGGACCCATGCCATCTTATCATTTTATATTATTATTACCATGGATTATGTACAACACACCTTATGGTTCCTCTTACATGGAAGGGTGGCACATGGTCATGCCTTGCCACTTCAACGCTAAGCCTTATGCACATCATAATTTATTATACTATTGTCACACATACAAGCACACACACATATTTATGTCTTTTACTTTAGTCAAATTTATCCATAACAATATACAAGCCTAAGGGTTACCCCTGGGACTAATAAATCTCTCAATTTCTAGTCCTAGAAACTCTCCGAAAGGGAGACAAAGGACTTCAAGATTAAGAAAAAGTGATAAAGAAAGGGTTACCCTTAGGACTAATAAACCTCTCAATTTCTAGTCTTAGAAACTCTCCTAGAGAGAGACAAAGAGCTTCAAGATGAGGGAAAAGTGATAAAGGAAGATTAGGAAATTCCACCCAAATAGGGGCTTTTGAGGACAGCGGCGAGTCTCGACTAAAGGAAGGTTCCCACAGTTGGACTGAGAGCGATTGACTTCATATGGTCCAAGTGCCTTTCTGTACTGCCTTGAGCGCCATTTTTGGCTTTTCAAATAAAAAAATAATATACCCATTCCTCAAGAATTAAATACTTGTCACGTTTAGACCCTTACGTGTCCATAAATTTCTTACCCATCCTTGTAGGAACATAGCGAGGAGACGGGGGCCACGAATATATGCCACTACTACGCATGAACATAGCCACTTAGTCGTGTCGTTGAGGATACCATTGTGCATTTTTACAGTCGGGAGCTTATCTTTGACAGCGCTTCCATCCCTCTAGATTCTTTCCCAATTGGTTCTCGCCTTAGCTGAGGCGTTGCTTGGTTTGCTGAAGATACGTTTGGCTTTTGGCGTGAGTTGCTTCTAAGCCGATTGTTTCAGGGCTTGGGGAGCCGTGAACAAGCTTCTTCGACCTCCTTGAATCGTGCCAACATAGGTGCCTCACGATTGTCAGGACGAGAGAGAACCTGATCGAGTTTTAATTTGGAATTGAGCGAGTCCACCCCAAGGGGCTTCAGGAGCCAATCTGCAGAGGCTACTTTCTGCTTTTTGCGGAAATACTCGGGTTCGCAAACTTGAAACAAATGTCATGGAGGAGAAGCCCAGCCGTTGACACCGTTTTCCAATGGAACGAGCTGCAGGGGGCCGATAGAGGCTATCAATTCCTTCCAATCAGGGGCATTGTGAGCGGATAGATCTTCGCAGGACATTGCAGAGCAACAACCGAGACCCTCATGAAACTACGAGCGGGATTATTCGGACAGTGAGCAATCCCTTGACATCTAGTGGAGCCTCTTTGTTAACGGATTAATTCAGATGCGATATCGAGGTAATGTGCTAAGATGAAAGAGGAGCGGGTGCTTTGATCTCGAAAAGAAACTGGTATATTAAATCTGAAGAGCTCGACGAGTTCATGAAACAGCAGGTAAACAATCCTCTATCGTGGAACAAAATGCTCCATCAGAAGACGACGGGAACAAGCTATAGCAATACCGAGGATTCCATCAAATGGAAATTAAGCTACGGAAATGGTGAAATCGGAGCAAGGATGTGAGAGCAATACCTCTGAGATTGCTGCAGAGGCGATGGAACCCGGACGTGAGGTGCGAGAGGAGGAGCTCCCATATGGAATCAATTCGAGAAGTAGACAAATTTGAATGATGGAGGTGTGTGATAATAATCACTAAGGTGCTTCACCCCGAAGTGGATTTGAAGTATTCGCAAGGATTGTGAGGCTATATGTGTAGGTATTTGGAGCAAGACAAGGCCAAATAAACATAATCATCTTCTTCAAGAGTTTCCTTGCTTCCTTCAACAACCTAAAGACGTCTTAAAGATAATGCTATGCAAACCTCGGTTGATGCCACTGGTTAATGGACTAGTCATATGTAACCGAGGATACTAGTTGTTAAGTGGATTATCACATGGTACCTACTGGGGCTTATGGGTAGACATCAAAGATAAGGTGATTCATAGAGTTCATGGAAATGTGTCCAAGTTAAAAGAACAAAGAAGCACCTTGAATGTAGCCACAACTTTAAAGCAAATCTGTGAAGACAATGCATTGCCACAACCTCATCTTCCACAAACAATGCCAGATGGTAGTATCAGATGCCAACTTCATCTTCCTCTACGAATGATAAGTAAGGTGGTACTAGAGTCTGTTAACAGAACATTACAAGATAGAGAAGAGAGAAATTTCTAGAGCTACGTTTTATAAAATTTGGCGTGGACAATTTTGCAATGCGAAGACTCCATCAAAGCAAAGAATGTCAAAATGCAAGACATGTGATGAATTGAAAAATGCCACTGAGCACAATAAGGCGAGAAACGTAGAGGAAAATATAGAAGATGGAGAGAAATCCATTTACGTCATGTGCAAGATGCTAGAATGGTGTATTCTTCTTGGAAGAAAGAAGCTATTTTAGATGTATGAGTACACAGATTCTAACTCTTCTATGATCTATGGATTGATTGATTGCATGAACATGATAGTAACCAAGTAGCAAAATCCATCATGAAAGCAATACGAAAGGTCAAGGATGCATGTGGACATTTACCTCACATCTTGTGTATACATGTTGATAATTGCTGGAGAGAAAATAAGAATAGATACATTTTTTATTTGTGCTCTATGCTAGTTGGTTTGAAAATATTTGAACAAGTGGAAGTCAGTTTTCTTCTTGTTGGCCATACACACGAAGACGTAGATCAAATATTTAGTGTTATCTCTGAAGAGTTGAAGTCTAGGGATGTTTTGACAATGGATGACATGAAACGTCGAATTGGGAAAAAAATCAGAGGTTCTTGAAAGGAAGAGTCAGAAGTGGCTATCTTGGAGAGGATGGTAGAGTGGAGAGCATTCATAGAGCCTCATTTAAAATGAGGAGATGATGCACTATGTGGGCACACAAATTCACACTACTTCCGATTCAGCATGCATGACAACACTCTAGTAATGCAGTGGAAGTACTACTCAGTGGACACATCATTTATGGAGTGCGCCATACACGTTACTAGAACAAATAATCCCCTTCGAGGAGACTACATTAGTTCTCACAAAAAACAAAGCACTTGACACGGATGAAATGAAAGGCTTGCAAGCATTCATTTCTCACGTTAGGAGTATGATGCAAAAATACCCACAGCATTTTGAGAAAATTACGGACACGGCAAATGAATCTTTGCTCAAATGTCTAAAAGAGAAAGAAAATTTACTGAGTATAAAGTACTCAGATCTTTTTTGCTAATAACAAATTGAATCAAGAGAAGATAACACTTATTTCATTAATTTTGGACTCATATGTCTACTTTTGGACTATTCCTTAAAATCCTTCCCAACTGAAAAGTTTACTTTATGAAACTGTCATTCGAGAATCAAAAGTTTACTTTCTGGCACTATCATTTTCACATAAGACATTTCAAAATATCTCTCTACAATGTTGTACAAATAATGCAAAAACTACTATTAAATCCTAAATTTGTATTTCTTGTTTATAAGAATCATATTCTTAAAATAAAAAATCCGAGTTATTAGTTTAAATCCATGAAAAACCATGCTATTGAGGATTCACAACATTTTAAAAATGTATACATAAGAGACCTGTAAGACTCTTTTTACTTTCAATGCAGAAAACTATAACACTCTTGAATATTCAAGAAATTAAAAGGTTTATATACACATGAGACATGATGGAAGCCTCTTTTGTACTCCAAAAAATAGCAATAGCTATGCTTGCTGCTCAAGATGAGTCTTTGTACGTGGCCTTTTCAATAATTTAATTTTTCCTTTACAATGAGTTTAGTACAAATGGGCGATCCAAACATTTGCTTGTTTGAATGTCCTTTTCTATCATGATCACAGAAATGAGCGATCCAAACATTTGCTTGTTCAGAATGTCCTTTCTGTCGTCACTTGTCGCTTGGGTGCCATCTTCATTCACTCTTATCTGACAACCACCACCACCTTCACTCTTTCTCGATATTTGAATGGTGTTATCATGGGCATTCTTCATTTGCACTATCTCCTTCTACTTCCTCCCAGGCGAGCATCTTTGTGAACTCTATAATGTGCGTAATAATTGGTTGCGGTAATTTTATTTTGTCTTCTACATCATACCCCATGTGCTTCTTTGTTTTCTTTGACCTTGATTTCCAGGATACTATGACTGTCTCTGTGGAAAGTCTTGAAATTGCTTCATGGTTTGGGACCCATTCCTTTTTCAAACAACTACTATACAATGTACTGTTATCTTGGTTCTCCTTCCTACCCCTTGGCTCATACCATACCGCTGTAAATGTTGTAGCTCTCCCTCGGTCATCCATGCTCACGTCAACTACTTTCGCAACCCAAAACTTCACGTTCTCATGTTCATCATCCGATGGTCGAACTGCAACAAAACAATGGACATCTATGTCTATTTGTGGCATAAACTCTCTCTTCTTGGGTCCACAATATGGACGTGGGAGCAACGATTCAAACTCATTTTCAAAGAGACCACATGCTGGATGCAAGTCATTACCAACATTTGGCCAAAATAAAGGCCGTTCTACCTTAATATTATCTTCTCGCATTTTTGCAAGGTCCTTTATCAATTGGTAGGTCTTGCTAATTACAACAATAGTGTGTTCCTTCCAAGAGGGCTTCCAATCAGGAAATCTCCGGAGCATTTCCTCTTTGTATGCAATAAAAGCTTTTAAGCCTTCTATTTCACCTTTGGATTTCTCGCTGAATTCTTTTATAGGAGCCCATGTTGGATGCATTTCTTTGCTCGGGATTGAAGTTAAGAGAGAGTAAGGTTCTTCAGGTTCCCATTTTGTATCAAGAGAATAGTGTTGCCATTGCATCACTGGTTTTTCATCCTTTAAGAAAAATCGAAAATAGTGTGGAGCGCTATGACCAATCAGGGCATCACCACCTTTTTGTATGAAAGGTAGAATAAAGCTCTTCCAATCATACATCCTCTCAACCATTGAGCATATTGTTCCTTCCTTATGGCCACCAACTTGCCTCCCACATTTTCTTATCAAGTCATCCATTGTCTCCATGTCCTTGTGTTTTAGTTCTCTTGAAACTGTGCTAAATACCTGATCGATATCCTCATGTGTGTGCCCAACCAACAAAAACCCAACTTCAATCTCATTGAAGATTCTATGAGCGATTAGCATTGAGCAAAATGCAAAGAAGAGTACATTCTTATTCTCTCGTCCGCAATTGTCTGCTTGTATTCTCAAAGTTGCTCGTAGGCGACCTTTTTCTGCATGTA
Organism: Dipteris shenzhenensis; assembly: GCF_047967505.1. Taxonomy (NCBI): domain Eukaryota; kingdom Viridiplantae; phylum Streptophyta; class Polypodiopsida; order Gleicheniales; family Dipteridaceae; genus Dipteris; species Dipteris shenzhenensis. The sequence goes on from NC_141607.1 coordinate 21,624,613, forward strand.
CATTGTGAATTGCCTTCATAACGGATGTTACAACTTGATTGCTATCGTGTAGATGCAAGGAATCAATGCATATGTCTGCAAAAAACTTAAATCCGTGCACTAACACTCCACATAGATGTGTCTTTAAAAAGTATTTGCCTTGTAGCTTAGGTGGAGTGTTAACGAATCGAGGTAATGTTGTTGTATTTTGATCCATACCATCTACAATAATGCACATGTACTCATTTGGGTGAGAAATAGCTTGCTCCTTCCAAAATGCATATTTTATTCTAGAATGTCGAACAAGTCCAGGATGAAATTCTCTCTTTCTTTTGTAAGCTTCTTTTTGTTCTAGAGATGTTGCACTCTCAAGTGCTCACTTTAGATCATCACAGTCGTTGCACTTTGACATTTTTTGCCTCTTTGGGATTTTAACATGTCCAAAGCTTTTTTTCCAAAGAGTATACAAAGTATGAAAAGATGCCGGTGCATGCCCTCTTTGCCTCTGTGTTTCTTCAATAGAGTTAAATACTTCTTTTTTGGTCAAACCTATCGGAAGATGCATTTCTGATAGGTGGGGTTGCGGTAAAGCATTTTCATAAATGTAATCTTTCAAAATTGCTGTTGCCGCAACTGTTGAGGCTCTTGTTTTGGGCCGTCCTATGTTTCCATGAATGTTAAATTTAACTCCATACTTTGCTTTATTAGCCAAATTCCAATATGTGCCATGTGATAATCTTGTAATAATGCGATATGCATTATTGCATATACTTTTTTCATTTATAAGAGGCCTTATTTGATGTCCTGAACTTCGCCTTCTCTTATCATTTACAAGAAAGCAAGACAATCTCGTGAGTAGGTATTCATTTCTTCTGCTTCCTTTCCTTTGCCAAACATGTTCTCTACAACCCTTGATGTCATGTAAGTTAATGGATCGCATACATGTATGGTTACAGCATGTAGATCGCATTGCTTTTAGCATAACATCTTCATTCATTACTCTTATTCTCTTTGGTTGCTTTTCTGGATCTGCCTGCACTCGTTGTCTTTTCATGCATCTGTATGTCCGTTTTGGGACCTTCTGTACATTCTTATTTGGATTTGTGTAGTTATCCTTGTAAGATTTATTTGTCACG